>NC_056741.1:196667284-196702284 GCF_019279795.1 Protopterus annectens
TTTTGTTTTAGTACCTTGTATATCTCAGGAGTTTCCATGCATACCAGTCTCTAAGAAGAAAACTTCACTTCAATGTCTTTCAACCATGTGGTTTTCCCCTACCAATGTCTCCATATTCTCATAATTTTATTTGACACATTTGTAGAGATGTATGAAATTTCTTGCACTCCATTTATGATAGAAAGACCAAATAATCTAAATGTCTTCTGAAATGAAGTCTATATGTTAACATATTGTTCTCCATTCTACAGTAAATGTTATAGTGACTTACATCATTGCACCTACAGTGCAGACCTAGACAGATAGTGTTAGACCAACTCATGGCGAGAGTGAAAACTGAGGAATATCAGAAGATGAACATCATACATTAGCAGTAGTGGTAGTCATGGTGATCCCACATACACTGTAAGCAACACTACAATGCTGCAGTATTGTTTTAACTTAAAGTAATACCTTTTCAGTTAAATGTACTATGGATGGAAAATGTGGGTCAATATTGTAAAGTCAAACTCTTACCTTATCGAATACCTAAACGTCGTCCTGTCATCATCGAATGCGAAAGCATCGATCATCCAGAAGAGCGAAAGTGGAAACGTCGAATCGTTATGGTTGGCCTTCTGCGGTATAGATCCGTAAGGTAAGTGTGTGATAGTTGCAGACCTTAGGGTTAGGGTGTGGGTTAAGGTAAGTGCATAGATGGAAATGTATGTAAGATTCAGTGTAGGGTTTTGTTAAGTGTATGTGTGTGGACTATTTAGCTTGTTTGGGTGTAGCTTTTTAAGGTAAGTGTGCAATAGTTACGGACCTTAGGGTTAGGGTGTGGGTTTAGTTAAATGCATACATGGTGGTATATGTAAGATGTAGTGTAGGGTTAGAAGTAGGGTTTAGTTTAGAGTTAGATGTAGGATTTTGGTTAGTGTATGTATGCGGTTTAGTTAGTTTGTTTGTGTAGGTAGTATGTAGCGGGTGGTGGGGTGGGACAACTATGACAGTTCTACTTTTTGAATTTCGTGGTTTAGGGCATTCAGTGTTTATGCTGTTTAATGAAGACGGGTTGACGTTTAGGTATTCGATAATGTAAGCGTTCGACTTTACAATATAGACCCGGAAAATGTAATTTATGGCTAACGTGAAGTGTAGATGTAACAGACTGCAAAAGGAGCTGTTCAACCAAAACATGGCTTCAAAACATAATAAGGAAGAAGGTATAACATTACTTGTGTGTACATGCAAAAGAAACTTACACATGAAAGGTGGGGTAAGTTAAAAGAATAAGATATAATGAACTACAGCACTCATGATAATAGTCTTTTAGCATTGTACCTGTATGATAATGTAAATGCTAGTAAGGAATGAAAGTGGGAAGCCATGAGTGGAATTCTTCCATTAACTCAGTCCACATGCATGGTGTACTCAAGGCATGCAAGTGCAATACTCTTATGAACGGTGACAGTGGAACATATTTCAGGGGAATACAATGCACGATAGCAACAATGGATTAGCACACATACCTTTATTACTGAGAGTTTCCCTAACAGTGCATTAGCAGGCCATGCCACTGCTGCAGTCCCAGAAAAAGTGTCGGAAACACTTTTCAGGGTAACATAACACATGATAGCATGAAAAAGGAAACACACCTAAAGGGATAATAGTGCATTAACAAGGCATGCCACACAGTCACTGATAGAGAAGCTGACAGCAAAAACACAATTCAGTAAAATGGAAGGCACTGCAGCAACAAAAGAGGAAACACACCTAAAGGATATGAAACCTTGCCTTTCACAGGAATATTCTCTGTACCTGTTTATTAGGGAGGCATGACACTTAGAGATAAGGAGTCTCTTCAGTAAAAACCCATTTCATTGGAATGAAATGCATGAAAGAAACAAACAAGAAATACAACTGAAGACATATGAACCTAAGGCTTGGGTAGTAACAGTCAATATACCAGTGTATTAGTAAGGCATGGCATGGATGAAATCCTAAGAAAAGAAGTCCGGGAAGCACATTTCAGGGGAATTGAACAACACTGAGTGACAGATAAATACTGTAAAAAAACATATAAGTATGAGGAGAATAAAATCTCTCAGCCAGCTGATTAGTACTGTGACAAGTTATTTTTATGTCATTTCTTATTCATGTGCACTAATGATCAGGTCATTTGCATGAATGTTTCTGCAAGATATGGATTTTTTGCAGTCTGCTACAAGGCAGACCTCAGTGGATTTGAATCCCTGCCCGCTTAACTGATATTCATTAGAACAGTCAATTAGTAAGTAAAGCCTCAAAGTACTTCTAATGAAGTTATCAGAAAACATACATTTCTCTGGAATGTCATGACAGTGTGCAAGACTGTAAACTGAATAGCCCGAAACAACATGCAGACATCAGGGGAATAAAACCCTCCATGCACTACATTGACTTGTAAGCACTTAGACTGGAGGGATGCTGCAAACAGTGTTATCTCATTTCATATTGCTGTGCATCATTGTACATCTTATTTGTATGACATTACCAATTTATTATCACATACTTTGGCATTTTCATTTTCGCATAGGACAAAAACAGTCATTTCTCTGTGGTGATGCTTGGCAATCAACATTGCTCAGTGTAAACTTCCACATGACAAGAGACTACAGAAAGATGTTTTTGTGTCGATGTTGTTTTACACTTCTTTTGGTTCTATGTTGTGTTTATTTATTGTTTGGCCAGATTTAAGTTTGGAAATATAAGTGTAGTACAGACATGAAAAGGGAAAGCAAGAAGAAGGTAGAGCACAAGGTGAACCAATAAGGAATGAGAAGCATGGAGGTGGGATAGAGGCACACATTTTGCAGTGCCTTAGCTCAATAATGGTAAATTAAGCCATATACAAATTTGTTTAGAAAGTGCCAAGCACCATGTCAATAATTTACAATCTGATAATCATTATGCATCTTTTCAGGGAAATGAATCACAAGACAGACAAAAAAGGGTATACATGAATGTATTTAAGCCCATGTCTTCTTCACTGGTATGCTTTAAAGCAGTGGATTAGGGTAGCAATGCCTGCAAGGAAGCACTTATAGAAAAGATTGCTTGAAAATACATTTTAGGGGAATGTTATAATAGTGCTGATGTCTGAAAAGTGTACATTGTCAAACAATATACAATTATCAGGTGATTAAAACACTTCAGCCTATGTATTGATAGTGCACATATCAATTTGATCTTATGCATTTTGGATTTCTAGTGCTCCTGAGTTTTGTAGCATAGGCTGGATTCAAACTTCCTGAATCTGGACTGCTTTGTATCACTTGAGCACTAAAACCAGCTCTTCACTGAAATACTGAAAGATCTGAGGCCTCCACTGTTCCCAACTAACTTTACGTGCCTGTTTTTGTTCTTATATAGTACTTTTAATTATATTTGCATTCTGATGTCCGTTTGAATTGTGTCAAATGTTTTTTGTCATATTTTATTGTATACTGTACTAGTTCAGCTGTACCATAGCCCATTTCCAGGTTTGCTGTTTCTGGTTCTGTTTTTTAACTTGTGAGCATCAGAAACCAAACAGCAGTATGTACCCAAAGGCAAAAATAACATACCAAGTAACAAGTCAGTGAGGTGGATAATTCCCAATAAGGTCCAGATAAATTATTGTAGTATAAATAACACTTTAATACAAAATTAAAAAAATGGTCAAACACCTTCGTTCCCAAAAGGAACTTCTTCAGAACCATTTTACATAAAACAAATCATTTAAATATCATTTAAAATCATCATGTGACTTGCTCACTCAATGTTTCCTTAAAGAAACAGTAACATTACACTAAATACATCATAAAATCATTGCTCTTTTTTAAAACAGGCAAAACAGATATATGTTCATTAATACCAGGCAAAGTTTTTGCATTCAGCCTTAGTTACCATTTAAGTTCACATTCCTCTACCCTATTCTCCCAAAAGCCTCCCTTCTCATCCCTTTTAACTTTTCACAAAATACCAAATAAGACTTTTGAATCATAGCCACAGTAACTTCTGAGCATCAAATTCAAGCCATCTTTGTTGGAGAAGGCCCTTCTAAACCCTTGTGGGAAGAGAGTGCTGTCTTGGTCCTATCTAATCAAGGGTGACTGGACTAGAGCTCAGACAGAGCATCCTTATTGGCTACTTTGAGTTAAAAGATTTATATCTTGTTTTAATTAAGCTCTACATTGGCACTTGTTTGCATGTAGTCACCATCGTGCACTGCCACGTAGTGGTGGTTGCCATTGGTGGTTATAGTCACATACCACTCAACTGTGCAGAATTTGGAAGAATATCCAGATTTTTCCCTCATATTTTTGGTCTCTCCCTCATAAAATTTGTGGGTTTCTGGCAAATCACTGAAAATTGAAGCCACTCAATAATGAAATTCATTTGAGTTACAAACTTTGTATCATTCAGAAAATGCATACTATTGCAAACCCTGTTATTCTAGCAACTTTCTAAATTTATAAGAGCAATATATCAAATTTGTTCCTATTTTTGAGCCTTTGCCCCCCCCCCCCCCCACAATTTTAGGCGTTCTCCAGATTTCTTGCACTAAGAGGTTGAGAGGTATGGTTATAGATGCAAATGTTTTGCATGTTAAATTTTACCTTAGCATTTTGCCCGTGGTCCTGCTCTACTGTCAGGTGGAACACTAAGCCTAGCCTCAGAGGTACCAACATGTATTCCTGTGACCTCTTTTCCTGACCATATAAGTTTACCTAACAGTATGGAAGACAGTTTCTCACAGTTTCTCCAGGCAGCTTGGCTGACATGGGCATTCTGAGGCAGCGTAACAACTGCCTCATGTTCACTGACAATCCTCTACTCCAAGTCCACACAAACTCAACATGTGCGAGATGCAACTATATTAACAATCTTTAATCCATGTTCTCTCACTGTTAAATAAAAACAATGATAACAACACAGGAGGCTCAGATGCAAAAGTTTACTAGTGTACACCAGGAGGCAAAAAAACATACAAGTACAGAGTTTTGTCTGACATGATGCAGGAAATACACAATTTTATATAGTCTTACATTCAAGCTGTGCCCACCTTACTGTTGTGGTTAGTCACAGGGCACCTACATCACTATGGTCTACAATATTCTATTCATAAGAAAAAGCTGATTTTATACATTTTAAAAGTTTTCAAATGGGAATAATACAGCCTTGCAAAGCACCTGGTTCGTTATAATGTCTTTCTGTAAATGTTACTCCTTCAAGGTTTCAGGCCTGTTCGAATACAATAGTTGGTTCAGTCTTATAATATACTTCCTTGTTCTTCTTGCAACTTTACTTTAGCAGCTGTGTCTTATCTTTGATAACATTCACAAGGCCAATTATCTCAGAGGAAGGAAGAAGATTTTCAATGCTTTATACATTTAATTTCCTGACCCAGCAGATAATCATTAGTGAAAAACATAAGCTTGCTGAGCTGGCTACTGCCAGGGTCAGAGTTCAAATACACTGCAGCTCCAAAGCTTCAAGCAATTACATGTAAAATCATTCTTATTGCCATATTGTAAATAGAATAAAATGCATTATATACTATTTGCTTTTAAACTAGCACTTTATACATGTTCAAATACATATTTTTCTAACATTTTCCTCCCTTTTAATACTTTTTATTCTATTCAGAAACATAAACAATGTTATATCGTCCCCTAGCCTTCTCCTTTAAGGACTTTCAACTAGGCAAGTCATTTAGTTTATATTTCGGAAAAAGTTTCGTCTGGACTCAATAGTTCCAATTCAATGTCTTGGTACAAAGTTTCAGTTACAGATATATCAACAACATCTTTGGCTAATCTTTTCATGCAGGGGATCCCACAACAGACACATGCTCCTAATAGGAGCAGACTAACACAAATAGCAATTAAAATATTCATTAGGATAGAACCCCACCCACCAAACAGACTCTGGAAAAAGTTCGTCAGTGGGTTTGGGCCTGGTTCAGTCATGGCCGATACCTGCTGTATTACCTCTAGGTGGTCATTAATCTCGTGTTGATTGTCTGGTATGAACGCACAGCATTCTTCTTTGATAAGCACGCACGTACCACCTCCTGCCGCTAGGGTGAAGTCAAGAGCCATTCGATTTTGTAGCACAACAGTTCTCATTGCATTCAGTTCATCAGTCACTAGTTCGAGAGCAGAAAAAGTTGCGTTACTCATTACTTCAAGAAGCTTCGACAGCTTTCTCAACTCCCAGATCGATTTGACTGCTCCATATGCTAGAAATATTCCAGCCCAGGATATAACACTGTCACTCAAGTCCATATGAGTCAATTTTTCTTTATCTTTCACGGAATGATGGTTCTTCCAACCAGCTTCGATTTTTCCCACTGGATTTACAGGTTTTCCGATTGGATCTTCAAGTTTTCAGGCTACATCTCTTACATTTCATATCTTACCTAGAGGTAATTCTGCAGTATGCCTTATAGCTGGAACCAGATAACCCAAAAAACAACTGCCGGGCCAATTCTCAGGTAGCCATTTGTATGCCTTTTTCCCACAAATAAAATAACAGTTTTCTACTTTAGTACTGATGCGGGTTAATTCTGAATGAAACATTTTCTTGTCTATAACAGACAATTGTTTATGCAAGACAGGATTTCTCTGCACATCACTTAATGTTGTTTTCATTAAGCTCAAATATGAATCATAATTTGTGTTACAAACAGTGCCTTTATCTTTAGCTTTAATATAGCATTTATAAGATATAGTTATGTTACAGTTACTCCAACCCACTTGGAGTGTATCATTCTTATAGAAACATACAATTCCCCTCTGTGTAATAGGCAAATACAATGCAATTTTGTCCTATGATCTTACAGAACCTGTATCAAAAAGTAAATTTTCCCAAGTCTCATTTATCCCCAAGGGGACAGCGGACATCAACAGTCCTCCATATGCTGTTGGTATGGCAGTACAAACCCAGCAATTTGAAATGTTCAAAGTCTCTACATATACACGCTTCATAGCTAGGTATGTGTTAAAGTTTGGATGCCAGTCTATAGACAGTTCATCACGTCTTTCCACTTTCACTTGTGTGGTTATATGTAGGAAAAACCACAACAAAAGGAAAGTCATCACAATCATAGTCAATAAATGCATAGTTAGCAAGATGATTAAACAATATCTTCGGGGTTGATCTGCATTTTTACTCATTTTGCTCTTGGCCATCCTGCCTTTGTTGTGTATCAGTCACAAAATGTTTGTCAAGTTGAAAATTCTTTCCCGGTTTACAGTGCGTCAGGTGGACCCAGGATGACCTCTCAGCAACTTTGACTGCAGTAGGCGTCGCCAACAGTACCTGGTACAGTCCTTCCCACTTTGGACTCGCCCAATTCTTCCTCTTCGTGACCTTCAACCACACCCAGGACCCTGGGGTCAGCACTGCTTCCAACCGTCTGGTCTGTCTTTTATCTGAAAAAGAGTTCAACTGCAAAACAGTTTTATTTGTTAACAGTTTCTTCATATATCTAGCTAATGAGCTGTCAGCCTCTAGTTCTGCAGGCATGAGAGCATTCCACTGTGGCACATAATATGCCCTTCCAAATATCACTTCAAAGGGGGTCAAACCCTTTACATTTGGAACTGTTCTCATGCTCAGCAGAGCCAAAGGCAAACAGCAAATCCAATTCTTCTGTGTTTCATTTATTAACTTCCTCAACTTGCTTTTTAAAATTCCACTGTACCTTTCCACCAGTCCTGCAGACTGTGGGTGGTAAGCACAATGATTCTTCAAGGAGATCCCAAAGAATCTCCCAAGTTGGTGAATCGTTTGATTAACAAAATGTGTCCCATTGTCACTATAGATTCTTTCCGGTATCCCAAATCTAGGAATTATTTCTTTTATTAGGGCCTTTGTCACTGTTGCTGCATCCGGATTTTTAGTTGGAAAAGCTTCTACCCATTTGGAAAACATGTCTATAATTACTAAACAGTATTTTTTCCCTTCACATTTGTTCAGTTCTATGAAATCCATACAGATAGTATGGAACGGATATGGTGGTATAGGAAAACTCCCTTGCTTGGGTTTGAATGCTCCTTGTGCATGATGTTTGTTACAGATATGACATGCTGCACAAAATTTTTGTGTAAAGTTTGTGAATCCATATGTTTGGAATATTCGATTTACTAACTGTACCATCCCCCCTGTTGAGACATGGCACTGCCCATGGCTCAACAAAGCTGCATATCTAAATAAATTAGACGGCAATATTGTTTTTTTTCTCTTTGGAGATATACAGTCCATTTTCGAGGATTGCACCTCGTTTCTCCCATTTTTGTTTCTCAGCTTTTCTAGTTAATGTCTGCATTGTTTTTAACATTTCTAAATCTAAAATCTCAGAGGGTTGTAATTCCTCGGTTAAAAGTAAAGTTTCTGAGTCTGAGGCTGCTTGCTTCGCAGCTGCATCAGCTTTTGCATTTCCTTTTGAAATTGCATCCTGTTGTTTTGTATGAGCTAAACATTTACAAATAGCTACTTTAGTAGGTAACTGAATGGAATCTAACAAGTTCAAAATAAGTTGCTCATGATTAATCGGTTTACCATTAGATGTTATCATTTCCCTATTTTTCCATTGTTGTGCAAAAACATGCACTGTAGAGAAAGCATACTGACTGTCAGTATATATGTTCACACATTTATCTTTCGCTAGAGTACAAGCCCGTGTTAAGGCTATCAGTACTGCTGCTTGAGCAGACAGGTTATGCTGTAAGGGTTGGGCTTCTAAAATTTCTGTATCTGTGACTACTGCATATCCTACTAGGTTTTTCCCTGTAGGACCCTTTCTGCATGAACCGTCCACATAAAATGTCACCTCGACATCATCCAAGGGCATATCAGTGAGGTCTTGTCTGGGCAAAGTTATTTGCTCAATTTCCTGCAGGCAACTGTGCGGTGTGCCATCCACAGGAGTTGGAAGTAACATTGATGGATTTAATGTTGTACAACGTTCAATTACCATATGAGGTTGGCTCAGCAGTATGGTCATACATGAAAAATGTCTAGCAGGAGATAGATATGCTATTTTTTCTTGCAGTAAAATTATCGCGACTGCATGAGCCACTCTCAATGTGAGAGGGTGGAACAACACCACTGAAGCCGAAGCCTGTACTGCCATTGCAGCTGCGTCACGTTTTCCAGGACCATCAGATGAATTTTTGCATGTGCTGGAAAGCTCGAGTGATGAAGATTTAAATGCCTTCACAGAATATTTCTGCCCTGACCTGGTGGGTATTGTTGAAGAGAACATCATTGCTGTTTTAGGGCCACTGATTACAAGTAAGATTATCACTCACCATGAAGCAAAGGTAAGTCTAATTCCTTTCATACATGTGCATTTTTGTAGACTCCATTTCTGTCTTTCAATTTTTTTTTGGGGGGGGGGGTTTAGTATCTCCTACATTTCTCAAGCTTCATGTGCATATATGTAAGGTTTCCTGTTCATTTTTCAGCAGTAATCACTGAGGTAAACAACCTTACCTGTCACTACCCAGTGCTGCCTGTCTGTCTTTGTAGTTGCTTGTCTTGTTGAGTGTTGTTTTTGTAATCCACTGAGAAGACAAGTATTTATATACTAAATTAAGAGGTTTAAACAGCTGGTGTTTTATTTTCTTTTGTATTATACATGGACTGCTGACAAGATTCAGTTCCACTTTAATGTAACAAAAGGCAGAAATGTTCATCATTTATCTTAACCTTACTTTACCCATGTTTTCTTCAGTTTTGCCACCTTTGTTTAATCCATGAGCAGTGAATGTACATTACTTAGATTATACCTCTCTTCAAGAGGAATCTTGATGAGTGGATGGGAGATCGTAGGTTTATCCCGGGTATCACTTCTGTGTCACTGTTAGACAGAGGCACAGTATACTAACCTCGAAAAAGGGTATAGCAAAATTAATTTAAAATGGGTGGCGAAAGCCAAACACACTCTGGCTAGGCTTATAAATGCCCTAGGGCAGATAGCCTAGTATGAACCTATGAACCTATGACTACTGCTTGCACACAGTGAGGCAACGATCGTGCCACTGGGTCTAGTTGTGATGAATAGTAAGCTATGGGGCATTGCTTATCCCCATGCTGTTGCATCAAAACTGACGTCATGTATCCCTGTTTACACTCTACAGTCTGAAAAAATCTTTTGTGGTAATTTGGAAGTCCTAAAACTAATGATGAAGCTATCAATTGTTTTAGTCTGCAGAAAGCTGTTTCTGCTTCAGGTGTCCATTGTAATATATCTTGTGCTGCCATTGGTGTTTTATATATTAAATCAGCCAGTGGAGCAGATTCTAAAGCATAGTTTGATATCCAGCTTCAACAAAAATTAGTCGTTCCCAAGAAGGACATCATTTCCTTCTTGGTTGCTGGTTTGGGTGCCTGTAAAATCGCTGTTTTTCTGTCTTCGTCTAATATTCTACCTTCATTGGATATTACATATCCTAGGTATCTAACCTGTTTTCTCCAAAGTTGTAACTTACTTTTGTTTACTTTGTGTCCTTGTGCTGCTAAAAATTTCAATAACGCTATCGTATCCTCTCTGCATTGATGCTGGGTAGGGGCTGCTAGCAAGATGTCATCTACATAAAGTAGAATCTGACTACCTCCTGGTGGGGTAAACCCTGCCAGGTTGCTTGCCATTTCTTGTGCAAATATTGTTGGACTTTCATAATATCACTGCGGTAAGCTAGTATAGGTATATCTTTTACCCTGAAATGTAAATGCAAACCAATACTGGCTATCAGGATGTATAGGTATTGAAAAGAAAGCATTGCTTATATCTACCACAGTGAAATATTTCTGTTGTGGTTTCAAATCATTCAACAAGGTGTGTGGGTCTGGCACCGTAGGTGCTCTGGGTATTATTGCATTGTTTACAGCTTGTAAATCCTGTACCATCCGCCATTCCCCGTTTGCTTTTTTAACAGGAAATAGAGGGGTGTTACATGGTGAATCAAGAGTTTCTACCAGTACTCCTTCCTTGAGTAATGCTGCTATTATAGGCTTGATTCCTTGCTCTGCATCTTTCCTCAAGGGGTATTGTCTTTTTTGTGGTCTAAATGCTGATTTTGGTGTAATAGTTACTGGTCCTGCTGTTTGAATAAGTCCTACATCTGATTTACCTGTTGACCAAAGAATATCTGGTATGTCACACAAGGCTTTTTCTTCTTCTTCTAATAAGAATGCTAATCAGCTGTCTTCACTAGTTTGTAAGTGTACAGCTGGATGTCTCTGTGTTAGCCAATTCAATTTCTGTTTTTGTATTCCCTGTTCTGATAATTTTAAATCAGTTTGTTTTTTCCCATCTTGTTACTTTTTCTCCTAAGTCTGCCCATCTCACATCCTTATTCTTTGTCAAGCTGACATGTGGTAGTCTATTAGATTTGTACAGTGTCATGAATTCCTGAGGTAATGAACAGCTTACCACACTGTTTCCCACAGTATCCCAATACAAGGTTCGTAATACTAATCTGTTAGCAGGATTTTTGAACAACTCTTGCTCATATTCTTTATCAGGTCCTGGCATGCTACAGTAGTATAGAGTACAATGTAACAAATGCTGCTGGTCAGTGTCAAGGGAGGGGGCCTTACTGATGGCTACATTCATCAGTTCCTCGGTTACTGCCCCTGGACCAGTTGTAACTAGGTCCTGGCTATACCAGTAAACAGTTTCACCCTCCGGTCACACCACAAAAGTATCCATTTGTCTTTGTGCCTCCATACCCTGCATAGTGGGAACTACCGCTATGCCAAATATCTGCATAAGATCTCTTCCCAGTAAGTTTACTGGACATTTTGCAGAAACTACAATTTTACTTTTCTGAGTCATACCTGAAACAGGGTCAGTTATTGCTATATCATGGGAGAGTGGCTCCCTATATAGCTGTCCATTTGCTGCTTTCACTAATATATAGTCAGGTGATTCAGAATATTCTGGTAACTTTGAAGGGTGTATCAAAGTTCGTGACGCTCCTGAGTCACATAGGAATTTCACTTCCCTTCCTTCCACCAGAAGTGTAACTTCCGGTTTTGTGTCTGCCAAACAGAGCTCCAAGCTCAGTAATGCCAAACCAAAATTTCACTTTCTTCATCCTCTACATCTGCTTGCACTTCCTCTGTTCCTTCCACTACATTTACATTTGCCCTTTGTTTGTTTTCCTTCCCTGATGATTTCTGATTTTCATCACTATCATATAGTCAGTCCTCATCACCTTTATTTTCTGTAGTCACCTTTTTATTTAGCCTGCAATCCCTTGCTAAATGTCCTTTCTTACCGCACTTAAAGCACTCACCTTTCTTTTTTCTTCAAAATCTTCTGACCTTTTGTCAGATTGTCTATTTCCCTGGGTATTTTTCTTACCCTTTTACCTGACTGTACTACAAAGACCTCAGCTCCAGATTCAGCTGTGAAGACCTGTGTCTTCTTTTTCTTTTACTATTAAAGTGTCTTTCAGCATGTCTAGCATATTCAAGTAAGGCTTGTAGCCTGCTTGTTCGATGATCTATCATATGCTTTGTAATAAAGCTACTGATAGGTGCAATGCAACCTTTCAAAACGCATTTTCAGTTGCTGTTCATACGAGGTATCATGTGTCTGATTTTCAGGGATAGCCATACCACTATGGTTATTGAAACATTCCAATAATCTACCATAGTACCCATCTACAGTTTCATTCTCCTGTTGTATGCATTGATTAATGCAAGTCCAATCTGCTCTAGGTTTCCATTTTTCAGAAATTCGGTCTGTAAGACCTTTCACTCTGTTGTCTAGTTCTGCGTCACTATGTGGGAGTGGTTTAAGCTCTGCATTACGAGGATTTCAGGTGCCACAAATCATGTGCCAATCTGGACCCACAATTTGTCTAACTAATTTTTCTACTTCTTCCCCATTCAAGTGGTAACTTAGTCTCATACCTTGTAAATCTTGTAAAAACTTTGTGTAATTAACTTTTGGATGAGGGATTCCCTCTGTAGCTTTCCGTATATCTTCCGGTGTCCATGGTCTATATACTAGAAGAGTTGGGTCCTGCCCTTCCTGTCCTGCCTGAGGATTTTGTACCTCGATTAGTGGACAGATTTCTTCCTCACTCTCTTCTAGTGTGTTTCTCCCTATTTGATATAAGTCTGTGTCCCCAAGTGTTTTACGTGTCCGGGACCTAGTTTCAATAGGATCTCTAACAAATGGTTTCAGTGCTCTTGTAACTTCAGGATAACGTGGAGGTGGACCAGCTTGTCCTCCTGCTTCATATCCTGAAAAAGGCATTGGAGGGGGCGGAGGAGGAGGAGCCATTGCTATTACTGTATTATTATCCTTTTTGTCTAAAAATAACGTTTTAGCATTTTTAGTTTTTTGTTCCCTTCAGTTTACTTCCTCAATCCACCTATGTGCCTGAGGAATGCCTAATCGCTGTTGTTTTTTTGCCTGACCTTCTGCGTCAGATTTAAGCTGTTTTAAAAGTTTAACTAATGAAATCTTATTTAATTTACCGTCAAATCCGTATTTATTGACCCATTTTGTGTAATACCTTACATTATCAGCCCGTTGTAATTGCATATATTTTGCGTCATCAGTTAGGGGCGGATTTCGCGATTTTTTAGTGCAATGATTTCCCATTCTAAAAAAAATGTTACGTAACCCTTTTCACCACGTGGTATTTCAGTTCCTTACACAGTTTATCTAGAATAACTGCCTACCTTATTCTGTTTTCCTGATCTCTGACAAAATATACAGTAATTTCCTTTTGTCCCTGATCTGTATAACAAATCTTTGACAATGACATTTACTGTAACCTAGTCCCTGATCTAAAACAGAAAAAAGGCAAATATCTTCCTACCTGAGCCTCCTGGGTCGACCAGTTCGAGACCGCTCTTTGGCCGCAGATCAGAAAGTGGCCAGCCTCTCAAAACGACAATTCAGTCAGAGGTCTTTGTGTGTTAAGAAGAACCGTTTTGGTAGCTTCTCCTGCGCAGTATTCGACCACCGGTACACTCTGATCTGTAGCTGTCTGAGGGCTTCCGTTTACCGAAGGACCAAACTGTAAAATAAAAACAATGATAACAACACAGGAGGCTCAGATGCAAAAGTTTACTAGTGTACACCAGGAGGCAAAAAAACATACAAGTACAGAGTTTTGTCTGACATGATGCAGGAAATACACAATTTTATATAGTCTTACATTCAAGCTGTGCCCACCTTACTGACGTGGTTAGTCACAGGGCACCTACATCACTATGGTCTACAATATTCTATTCATAAGAAAAAAGCTGATGTTATACATTTTAAAAGTTTTCCCATGGGAATAATACAGCCTTGCAAAGCACCTGGTTCGTTATAATGTCTTTCTGTAAATGTTACTCCTTCAAGGTTTCAGGCCTGTTCGAATACAATAGTTGGTTCAGTCTTGTAATATACTTCTTTGTTCTTCTTGCAACTTTACTTTAGCAGCTGTGTCTTATCTTTGATAACATTCACAAGGCCAATTATCTCAGAGGAAGGAAGAAGATTTTCAATGCTTTATACATATAATTTCCTGACCCAGCAGATAATCATTAGTGAAAAACATAAGCTTGCTGAGCTGGCTACTGCCAGGGTCAGAGTTCAAATACACTGCAGCTCCAAAGCTTCAAGCAATAACATGTAAAATCATTCTTATTGCCATATTGTAAATAGAATAAAATGCATTATATACTATTTGCTTTTAAACTAGCACTTTATACATGTTCAAATACATATTTTTCTAACACTCACACACCAGTCAGTACATATGAAAATGAGTGGGTTGTCAGCATGCATACCTCAACTCCTACCCCACCCAAACCCACATCTCATATACTTACATATATGGATGTCCTCACCAGAAACATACTTAAACACCAGAGACCTCCCAAACACAAACCCCGGATGCTAGACATAATACTTCCTCTGCAGAACACAATACACATAATAGCTCATATACCAGTGTCTCACCTGTCAAGCCCTTAAGGTAAAACACAAAACCAGACATATTAGTCATAGGTGATTCCATTGTGAGACACTCAATTGTCCATCTCACCAGGCTGGATAAGGAGAAGGTCACAGTCATCTGTCTGTCAGGTGTCAGGATCTGCAATATCACACATGCATTCAAGTCTCTCAAAAACAGGTACTGTTATGACTCTGTCATAGTCCATGTTGGTATGAATGATTTGTGATATATCTCTCTGGACTATCTGAAGAGAGACATGACTGAGCTCTTGGACTAAGTGTCTCAGCAGGTATGCCCATAGTCTTAAGCAGCATTTTACCTTCACCTAGAATGATGCCTCAGAACAAAAAGAAAATGATTGAGTTCAATAATTGGCTTAGTTTCTGGTGTCATTCTAAGGGGATACAGCATCTGTCAGCCTGGGATGACATGATAGACAGACCTCGATGCTTTGCCAGAGATGGCGTGCATCTGTCACCTCTAGGATTCTGGCTACTGGTTAAGGCTTTTGTCACTCCCATAGTGCCTTTTTAGGCAGTGTCTCAAGGACAAAATCCCTGAAGTAAAAACAACCTCCCAGTTATGTTGCTAAATGCTATAAATCTTAACATGAAACTGCACTCACAGGAAGCAGTCCTCACCTTAGAAGACGTAGATATTTGTGCAGTCACAGAGACCTGGCTCAAGGGTGTGGAGAGCAGCCTAGCCATACCAGGCTACACCTCCTTCCACATGTTCAGACTACAAACAGAAGGCATGAAAACTTAATTGAGGCAGTGTATCAATATTCATTAAAGATAAATACACCTATAGAATGGTTAAATTGTATGAGTCCCTGGAGATACTTCAGGTGCAAGTAACTGTTGGTAGGACACCTATTCAAGTCATTGCCAGCTACAGGACCACCTCCATGAATCAGGACACCCACTCTGCCTATTTGGATCTACTTGAGTCTATCAAGATACATCTGAATACCATGGTTTTGGGTGACTTTATCTACCCATCCATTGACTGGGTAAATTACTCATGCTCTAACTCATTTGCCCAAAGGTTCCTTAATTTTGTTAACTCCAATGCCCTTGACCAGCTGGTTGACACCCACACAAGGGGTGCCAACATCCTGGATCTAGTGCATACCAGTATGGGGGACCACTGTAGCAGCCCCACTGTGAGGTCTTCCCTAGTGAGATCTGACTGCAAATCAGTCTCTTTTGAAGTAACTATCACACCTGACCTCCCCAACAGCAACTAAACTAAAAATCTTTTCCAAAGCAGATTATAACCTCTTATTGGATGGTATAAATAGCTTTACTGCACCTTCCCCCTCAGATGAAACTGGCAACTATGCCGAGTTCTACACCAATGCTTTATACAAACACCTGTATAACTGCATTGACTCAGCCCCACTTGATAAGACCAAAACAAGCTCCTCAAGGGAGTGCAAATATGCCTAGTAGACAACTGCCATTAACAGTCTTTACAATAAGAGGAAGAAATTGCTGTCTAGGAGTAAGAGGGAAAGAGGCCTAAACTGTAAACACTCCCTCCACAGCCTAAACAAGCAAATAAGACTTCCTGTGAAGTCCTCCAAAGCGAAGTATGAATCCAAAGTAGCTTCCTCAACTAATAACAACCATAAGGCATTCTTTAGTTACACCTGTAACCTAAAAGGAAAGGTTCAGATTTGTGCCAAACAGGTAGTTAATGATAGCACATATACTGAGCCTGTGGACATAACTAACCTGATCCCACTACACGTACCCCATGACATCCCTACCACCTGTATTCTACCTTGCATATCTAAAGAGCAGGTTATAAATGCCCTGTCTAAGGCCAAAAACACATCATCTATGAGATCTGATAATATCCCAGGTTGCATCCTACATGGGCTAAAACAACATTTAGCAACATCACTGGGTACTCTTTTCAATCTTAGTCTAAGTACTGTCTTCATCCCAGCTGAATGGAAAATGGCCACCATTATCGCCCTGTACAAAGGTGGTGCTTTCAGTGACCCAGGGACCCACAGACATGTTAGCCTGACTAGCCTTATCTGCAAGACCATGGAGTGAATCATCATGGACCTTAACAGCAAAGATATAGCCAATCTCCAAACAGTTGACCATGCTCAGTTTAATTTTGTCAAAGGGTAATCATACCTGTTAAACCTGGTGGACTTCTTCAAGTCAGTCACCCAGGCCCTGGACAAGGGGAAATCTATGCATACAGCCTACCTAGACTTAGCTAAGGCTTTTGACACTAAACCCCACATATAAGGCAATCTTTCACCCTGCCTTATTGAAAATGCCACATATCTGCAACTCAAATTGTACACGGGTCACTTGCTCTAAAGACCTTAACCCAGTATGTGACATTAATAGAACCTGCTGGAGGGACAGATTTGTCTCCCAGAGATTACAACACCTTTGGAACAGACTCCACTTCATGTTCAAAAGAGCACCTCATTGGTCCTCTTCAAACCCAGTCGGGACAATTAGATAGGTAACCATAAATTCAGCCTAGGGGGTTCCACCTGTGTCCATACCTCTCAACCATGCCAAATTACTCGGCTTTAAGTGAGTTTGGGGGTTCAAATGAAGGGGTGCCATGATTTCCGAGTGGCACCCCTTCATTTCCGATTTTTTTCTATTTGTTTTTTAATTTTCACGGCTTGTGGAGCTGACGTCATCAAGCGATGACGTCAGCTCCCTCGGGGATTCCAGTCTGCGCGATGATGTCAGCACCCTCTACCAGCTTGTCAGAATTGAGTTCAAGGAGCTCACGCATTTATGGCTGGGTGGCTGTTTTAAATGCGAGCGGGAAATGTTTGGGACAAGCTGCGGGCCTGCAGCAGCATGAAGAGCTTGTTTGGGACTGTTTCTCAAGTGCGAGCGAGTGGCCGTGGAATGAAATAACTTGCTTGGGACAGCTTTTTTGGCAGATATGGTAAGGAAACTGACAGGCGTATGTTGCTCAGGCTTGAGTATTTTGCTTGGTTGTGAATTTTGACAGTAAAGAGACAGTGCTCGTAAAGGTTGATATCTGATATGTTAACTTGGTTATGGTTAATTATAATTAGGTCAAGTAGAGAGTGATGATTTTAAAGGAAAGCATGTTGTGTTACAGTGCTGCATTTAGAGAAAAGTATGATGTGTTAGAGTGATGCATTTATAGGAAAATATGATGTGTTAGAGTGCTGAATTTAGAGGGCAGTATTATGTGTTAGATCTTCAATGATTTGGAGAATGTCTAGTTAACTGCCTGAGTAAAATAAATCATTTATTTAAACTAATGCATCATGAAAATGTGGGTATAAAAATGTTGAAGTGCATTTTCTCATGATAATGCTAATATACTGCCCTGTAAAAACGTTTGCACTGCTTATATTAACTCAGTATTGGGTAAATCTAGAGGAGTTACTATATTCTTTCACAATAACCCTTTTCAAGTGTTACTAGTGCATAAAGAAGTAAATGCTTGACTAAAGATGGGTCTTTGCTTTACACAGGGATCTGTTTACGCTTGCTTCAATAATTTGACATAATTTATATCAGATTTATTAGCAAAATTATAAGAATTTATGAGAATTTCATAGTATTAACTGGAATTGTTGTGCTGTATTACATAAAAAACTGAAAGAAAGTTATCCTGTTTTTCCACCTGAGAAATGGTTAAGAAATGATTTACAGTTTCAGAGCAGTCCTTGGTCAATTCTGATTGTTTCTTAAACACAAACTTGTCTTTGCTTTGGCTCATTAGCAGCAGTACAAAAGAACTGCCTGCTCATACTCTTGCCCCCCCTTCCCTGTTTATTACCTTAAGCCAATCCCAAAGTTAATCAATATTACCTGTGGCAGGCACCATTTTTAAAACTACAATCACCCTTTGTTACTATCACATGTTCATTTATCAGTTTACTGTGTTACCTAATTGTTTCCAGCCCCCTCATAAGAGCTACTAACAGGGTCTCTACCCACTTTGCTTCCCACCCTGCCCCCTATTCCCTCCTGCCCCCAGTGGTCCTACCTTTATTAGACTCACAAACCCCTCCCATCTTTCCAATAGCCTACCACAGTACTAACCGAACACTACCTCCTCCATCTTCCCAGTACTATCACACCTCCTCAACTAACATGTACAAGCATACCTTACCTATGCTCACTGCATGCACTCGCCTTGCATATCTTACATCCTACCAAAGCTCCATCATTCCCCCACTCAACCACTACCACTGTACTACTACTCACGCCGCCACTCATGTTTCACCCTCACTCATCTCCCCTCCCACCAACTCAAGAACCACCCCTCACATATTCTACCAACTATATTACTGAAACATAAAGCATCTCAACAAATTAACATAGTAACCCTTCCACCATAGCTATTACCCACAGAGCACAATCATAAAGTTTCCATAATAAACAAACACATTCAAAAACTGAGAAAACTAATAACCTCATGCCTATCAAAACTAGTCCTAAGTCCTCATAATTAGACTAGAAACCACAATTTCTCCCATATCACAACCAATAGAAAGCCAAGTGACTTCCTTCTACTAAGCCTAAATATTAGAAGTATATCCAACAAAGTCCATGAACTTCATGCCATCATAGATTTGTACTCCCCAGATATAGTCATCCTGACAAAAACCTGGCTAAAACCTCACATTACCAGTGAGCAAATACTCCCTACCAGTTACAGCATACTAAGAGTAGACTGGCTAAACAAGAAAGGAGGCGGTGTAGCTATAATATTTAAACAGCATCTAAACATCCAGATCTTAAAATCATCAGCTCCACAAATAGGCAATGAAGAAATAATATATACCAACCTCAAAATAAACCAAAACAAAACCATCAACATAATTGGATGCTACTTCCCACCTGGCCAAAACATCCCTCCACTAGAAAACCTCCTCAGCTCTCCCCCAAGAAACTATAATTTTAGGTGATTTCAATATTGACTGGCAATCCTGTTCTGGTAACCATCCAACCCATCATGTAAACCTTCATGGCTTCACCCAACTAGTCCAGTCGCCAAACAGGATAAATAAAAACTCCAGCAAGCACACTACCCTGGATTGGATACTAGTCAGTAAGAGCCCCCAGTCATATATAACAGGCTGCCTATCAGATAGCCTCAGTGATCACTGCCCAACATTCCTACTCAAACAATACCGATACCAAGCTAAAGCTGTCATCAACTGTCAAATACGTAAAAAAACTAAACTTTAACGCACTCACATTCATCTCATCCCTCAAAGAATGTAACTGGCATCCTCTAAAGTACCTCAGTCTTGATGATGCAGTTGAATTTTTTAATACTACCTTCCTGAGCATCCTTAATTACCATGCCCCCATAAGACTTTCCAGAACCAAAGCACAACCCTCCCCATGGCTACAGAAAACCACTAAATCAGAAATGAAAAACAGGGATAAAGCCTGGGAGCACTGGCGCAAAACCAAAACCCCCTAAACTAGACAGAAATTCCTAGAATTACACAATAGAGTCAAAAAGCTAATAAAACAGGACAAATTCCAATACTACCAGTCTGCCCTAGACTCCCCCCAACACAGCCCCAAACAATTCTGGTCCTCCATAGACTCCATCCTCCACCCATGTAAAGTCAGTACCCCTCCTCCTAACATCCCTCACTCCTCTGAACATATTGCTACCTTATTCAACACACACTTAACACAAACCATACTATCACTAGCTAAACAACAACCCCCCTCCCCTCCAACCCACACCCTTCAACTATTAATCTCCCCACTGCCTTCTCATTTTCACTTGTACCTACCTCCAACACAAAAAAAAACTCTTAACTAAACTTTAGCCCACCAAATTAGCAGCAGACAACCTCCCAACTGAATACCTACAAATCACTGCTGATGCTTTGGCCTACCCAGTATCCATCTTGATTAACCGATCTCTGTCAGAAAGTTATGTTCCCACACTGTGGAAAGTATCACACATAATTCCCCTCCACAAAGGCAGCCCCTCCACAAAACTAACCAATTACTCCCCCATAGCTATTCTTTCTCCACTCTCCAAAATACTAGAGAGATGCATACACTCTCAGGTCTCAGACTACCTCCTTACTAACAACCTCCTTTCTAATACTCAGCATGGTTTCCGACCAAACCATAGCACCACCACTTCCTTACTCTCCTTTACTAACACTATCCTTCATCATAAAAACAATGGCTATCTCTCCTCTGCTACTTTCCTAGACCTATCTAAAGCATTTGACATGGTCCCACACAAACAACTCATCTCTGTCCTCAATAACCTATCCTTCTCTCAATCAGTCACCAACTGGTTTCAGAGTTACCTGTCTGACCGCCAACAATCCATTGTATGGCAGAATGACATATCTCCCCAACTACCTATCTCCATAGGGGTTCCCCAAGGATCCATCCTTGGACCCCTACTCATCTCTGTTTTCACCAATAATCTAGCCTCTGCACCAAACATGGCACACTCATACAATATGCAGATGACTCAACCATCATCTGCTCAGCCCAGTCCGTACCCAAACTGCAAAAAGTCACACAGGAAGCCTTTTCCTCTGTTGAAACGTGGTTATCCGATGCCCAATTAATACTCAACCCAAACAAAACTAAACTACTCATCTTACAACCCACCAAACATACTAAAAACAACTCTCATTTTAACATCACAGCAAAAGACAACACCATTATATACCCAACTGAACACACCAAATTGCTAGGAGTGGAAATAGACAATAAACAAAAATTTGACATTCACATATCCATGACCATAAAAAAGTCCACAAAAAACTAGGAGCGTTATACAGAAATAAGCAACTTCTCACCAAAGCAGCAAAGATTTCAATAGCAAATTCTCTCCTTATCTCCACCCTACTTTATGCCTCTCCAATCTATACCAACCTAAGGCAATACGATCTAAACAAGCTAGAGACCTGCTATGACAAAATTGCCAAATTCACCACAGGGGCATCCTACCGTAGTCACCACTGTCTCTCATTTGCTGAACTGGGCTGGCTTGAACTCCCTCACATCCTTCAATGGTATCAACTCTCACTCGCCCACAAACTAGTAAACCATCCACTAAATGTCCCATCCCTCCAGAATCTACTCCAACCCTATAGAACCACCAGACCACTAAGATCCAGCAACAAAAATCACTTGCAGATCACTAAAGCCAATAACTCTGCTGGTGGAGCACTATTACCTTGCACCATAGCCAAATTATATAACTCCCTCCCATCCACAATTACCTCCGTACCATCATGCACTCAGTTCAAAACTTTACTAAAAGCGCACCTAAAAACATGCTGGCTATGCCCTTGCAACTCCCATTCTAATATCACCCACCCCATCCAACCACTACCTTTCTTTCCACCCCACTAACTACCTTGATTATAGCAAGCTCAGATGCTCATAAGCCTAGTACTTATACAGCAGGAACTTCTTATTGTAACATTTGTTAATGTCTGTTATGTACTTCAGAGTTAAAGATTCTAGTTGTCCACTGATGTACTATGTTCTTCATCTGTAAATATGCTTGTAATTAATTGCTATGTTAATCAAATTGTTAATCGCTATGTAATCCAATGTAACTACTGTCTGTTTATTTTAACTGTGGAGCTTTTCACCCCGGGCCTCTGCTGAAAATGGACCTACATCCAGTCGGACACTCCCGGTCAACAAATGTAAATAAATAAGTAAATAAATAAATAAACAAATAACGTAAAGATAAAACATTAATAGTAGATGTCAGTGCATCCAAGCATAAGAAAATGTTGAAGAGATTTGTGTTGAAGTTTGATTTGTTGTTTGGAGGGATTCATAGAGCATGCATTCTGGTTTCAAATCAGGCACATACTCTAGTCTTCTGGGCATGTCCTTATAATGTAGACTCCTGTCAGATAATAATCTGAATCATTTATTTTATGTAAATCTTTTTTCAGCAAGATATATTCAAGCTTTGGAAATCACATGAGAAAATTACCCTTCTCCAGTCAGCTTAACAGCAGTCATCATTTTTGGGCCGCATTTGTTACAGCCAGCCAGCTTGCATTTCCCTTATATTTTAGCTGTCTGTCAGATTCTGACAATTGCTCAGCTGAGCTCCTTAACAGCAGTCAGAATACCCAGATTTTCATACTTTACAGCCAGCTATTTGCTCTGTGTATTTATTACAGCCAGCTTCTTTGCACTTATATTTTGTGTGTTAGAACTATTGCATTTCCCCTTGTCGGATTCTGCAGACAATTGCTGGTCAGCTTTTCATACTTTACAGCCAGCAGTGACAAACACGTATGTTTTGTGTTTTTTAACTATTTGCCTACACTTTTCATTTATTACAGCCAGGGTGTGTGTGTGTGTGTTTCATACTTTACAGTAGGCACTTATATTTTGTGTTAGAACTATCTGCATATGCTTTTCATTTATTTGGTCTAAGCAGTGCTGCTTATGCCAAATCGGTTTGTGTTGTTAGTAGCACAACAGGTAGAATACTTGCTTTTGATGCAGAAGGCTGTGGGTTCTACTGCTTTTCATTTATGACAGCCAGGGTGTGTGTGTGTGTGTGTGTGTGTGTGTGTGTGTGTGTGTGTGTGTGTATGTGTGTGTGTGTGTGTGTGTGTGTGTGTGTGTGTGTGTGTGTGTGTGTGTGTGTGTAAGCAAACTTTTATAATGGAAATGTTCTGAATTGGGCAGTTTTGTCATTATTGGTTCATGCATTTTGTTTCATTGCATACTGAAAAAATAATTTAAAATGCGCTCTAAGTCTGCTGTATTATACAAGGGATATAATTTAATAAAGTCAGGAAGGTGTATCAAAGAACAAATGTATGTTTCTTGTTTTGTGTACAAGGGGCCTATGATTTGAAAACAGCCCAAAGGTAATCTTTATCCACCACCGGCCAGATGCATTTTCTTTGGATGTATTGTGGGTTTCAATGCTGTTTCAAAGAATGTGAAAAGTTTTATTGGCAAGTCTATTTTCTTTGTGAGACAGTATTGCTTTGTTTAGCAGATATCTGTTAGTGTTTGTGCATTGTGGTACAAAATTTAAGAATAAAATCCAAATAATCATTCTATAAGTAAAGCAGTATGCACACATTAGTGTTTATGGTAAATGGGGTGAAATTGCCAGGTAATGGGACATTAGAATGGCTGCAGGGGTCAGTGGTGCCATATTTTGGTTGTCTGTTCTTCAGTTTGCATTTGAAAGTTGATACCACACAATTCCACTGGAGTGGGTGGGGCTACGTAATTATGCATGCATATCAGATGCTAATCAGCTTGCAGATTTGTATCTATTTTTCATGGGCCTTGTCCAGATTTTTGATGTTTCCAGGTTGAGAGGTATACCTGTCTCCCTCCTGGACAGGGGCAATTGGTGCCGATTGTGGAAATAAGGTTAGAACTTGGCTAGGCTTGTAAGGACCCTATGGCCATTAGCCTAGTAACCTCCTATGATTCTGTTTGTGTGTGTATGTGTGTGTGTGTGTGTGTGTGTGTGTGTGTGTGTGTGTGTGTGTGTGTGTGTGTGTGTGTGTGTGTGTGTGTGGTGTGGAGTGTTCATCTATTATTTGACAGGATTAAAAGATGGAAATGGGAGTATAGGACAGCCATGAAAAGGGGAATCAAGCAGAGGGTACTACACAAGGTGGACAAATGAGGTATGAGCAGGATGAAGCTGGGATAGCAGCATATCTCTGAACTTCTTAACTGAATAATTACTGTTGACCTGCAATAAATATTTACTGACAGTAATTATTAATGATTTTTCCTATGACTACACAATTTAGTTGAATTGTACTAGTCAGTCATATGTTCATTAATGAAATATCTGTGAAGGTGAGAGATATGGATGAGATGTTTTTTGTGAGACAGGTGCCTTTTATGTATTTATTTTTTGGAGAAAGGAAAGCTGGGGAAGGAAGTTAAGCTAGGTAAGAGGGGAGTGTAGCTCACAGGTAAAGATACAAATGACAGGGTGTGGGGGGTAATACAGTGATGGAGGGGAAACACAATGGTGTAGGAGACATCAACCTTAGAGAAGGAAGACAATGGTGAGGGAAGGAATTTGATTACATACAATGGTAGGTATAAACACAAAAGGAAGGGGAACACTGGCTTAGGGGATAGCACTGGGCATTTAGAGATGCAGAATTTTCAGCTTAGACCTAGTAGGAGTTTACATATCACCCTGTGAGCCATCACCACTAGGATTATCCTTAGATCCTTGTGACAGCATAAGGCAGGGACAAAGCCAAGCATGTTTACAGGAGTATGGTCTCTATATGGCCAGTATTGACATCCAACCTCCTATCTATTATCTCCACACATACAATCTCAATGTTTCTGATGAGTGGCAAAAGCATTACCCCTCCACATGCACTGCTATCATCTGGTACCAGTGTCCCACCATCTGGTGTAGGGCTACCTGATGCAGGTGTTGCAGATAACTTTGAAGATGTGTAGACAACTGTGAAATGATGGAGCCTCAGGTGATGGGGGTGGTGCTGCTTGGACCTGGTGGCAGAATGACAGATTGTGTCAGTGTGGTCTGCACAAGTTGCAGTGCTGTTGAATATAATAGCAACAGGAATATAGAGAAAAAAATGTATGAAAGAGAAAGTGTGGCAACAAACAGGGTGGAGAAAGAGAAATAAAAACATAGTGAAATTGCATTCTTAACTTTATGTTGATAGGCAATAGTGAAGCAAAATAAACTAATAATAATAGGACTTAAACATGTATGTCAGCCCAGCCAACTATTAATTATGTACATGACATTTATGGACTTTGTAGTTGCATACTGATATTACTGGCCTCCCCAAAAAAAAAATCCTACCAATCTTAGTGCACACAGATTAACACATGTCCACTTATAGTTGGTATAACCTACATAAGCATAATTCTAACACTGCACATTCAGGCAAAGTCCATTAAATTATGCCAGTACTGACAGATAACGTACTGCTGTATAACATTTGTATAGAGTTAGATTTGGGTCTACTTTAGAACAGCGAATGATCAGATGATTGAACACTGACCCCTAAATGTCAAACTGGCAAAACAGCAAATGACCGGAACAGTGATCTTTTTCCCAGGGGAAAAAAATCTCTGGGCCATTGTCCTGGTTGAGCCATTTCCTCCACTGTAGCGTGATCTCAGAGTTGGTATATTAAAGTAGCGGGGGTGTGAGGTGCACAGCACCCCATGGAGGTTGTTCGGGGGCGAAGCCCCCTCACTTTATTTAGTGTTTTGTGTTCTTTTTTTTTTGGGGGGGGACCAGCGATTTCTTTCCATGGGAAAAAAAAATCGCTGTTCTGGCCATTCGCTGTTTTGGCGAGTTGATGTTTAGGGATCGATAGCATTCAATCATGTGATCATTCGTTATTATAATATAGACCCTTAGATTTAATGGCTACAACTGTTACTATGCAAAACAACATATCTTCCAGAAAAGCAGGTATCCTTAACCCAGCACTCCTGCAGGTCTTCTCATCTGCTACTATGCATCATTCTCTTCCTTTCAATCTCTGAGCTGTCTAGAGATATAAAAATGGCATAATTAAAATTTGCTTGCATGCATGCATTGTCAGGTTATTTTTTAGTGAAAGGATGAATAATTACAGTACAGTGCTGATTGTGCTGCAATTTCAGTGCCCCATTGGTTGAGAAGGTCAGACTTTTGTTGGCTCAGCTCACGGTAGTAGGATGTCAGTAGCAAAGGAGGCAGCCTTAACCAAACTATTCCAGGCATCAGTATTATACTGTGATTCAGTGGAGCACTCCTGCAGGAGCCTCCACCTGTACTGCTTATGGAGTACATCCAAAACAATTCTCCGAACCCTCCTCATACCAACTCTGTGTTTTAAAAGTAGCCATACTTGTCTCTGCTTTAAAGATCTTAGAAAAAAAATGGTAGGGAATTGACTGACAATTGAATTCCATCATGTTTCTGTGCATCGATGGTCACCTCCTCTGTGAAATGAATGACAAAATAGTCAGTTATAGGCACTATATTATCATGGCTTCTATGGAACTTGAAGGAGTGAAACATGGAAGGTCTCCATCCATGTACCTGCTGTCATAACACGTGCTCCACAGTGACTCCATCTTCAGATTGTTAACTATGAGATGACAATTCACACTATGCTAAATTAATGGGCTGATTGCACATGCGTGTCGTTTACCACAGTAGTTTAGGCATGGCATGGCGTTGTGTAGAAGTGACCATGATTTGTATCATGTTTGCTTATCATGCTAATTGAGTAGTTCAGAAACAATAATCAGATGAGCTCTAATCAGCAAAATCATCACACCTAGAGGAGGGAACTAGACAATAAACGCATAAACAGAAGCACAGGTGTTCTTCAAACTACAGATGACAGCAAACTTTTAAATCCTGCACATTGCTCCTAAAGAAGCTCTATCTGCTTAGAAAATTATATTTGGCACTTCTTACACCTAATTCTTTGTTCAAGAATTATCTTTTTGTGTGAGGAGTAGAAGTACTGACAGTTTGTCAGTATATCCAAAAGTAGGGTCAAAGCTCTCCGAAGGGGTACATTGCAACAACAATGTCTGTAGTACCATGTAAGCACATCATAAAAAAAACTGTAGGTATGCCATTCAGCAGTTAAACATATGTGACTATCCACAACTTTTGACTGCATTGTAATACTCATGGCCTTGTTAAGTTGTGTACTTATTATCTTGGAAGTCATGCATGTGCTGTGCTTTTTTTTTTTTTTTTTTTTTGTGGTGGGTGGGTAGAACCCATTAATGTTTGAACCCATTCAGGTGGATTGCTTTGTGGATACATGTACATCAATGTCAGTCCTTAGTAAACACCAAGATCATTATATCCCTACATGTACATGTGAACAAGTACCTATTCATACCTCTCATCTCCTTACTCTCTCTTCCTCACTCACTTCCTTACTTCTATCAGTTTCCCTCCCCAGCCTTTCTCTCTAAATATAATATAGGCCTGCTTTTCTCTCACTGCTTATAGCAGTTCCTGTTTGTATTATCATAGGATCATAGGAGGTTACTAGGCTAATGGCTCTGGGGCCCTTACAAGCCTAGCCAAGAGTTTATCCCCAAAAAGAAACCTCAGTCAGTACCTGTCACCCTTGTCAGTGATGGACACAGCTGGAATCCCTGGGTCAAATTTGTGTTTTCCCATCCACTCATCAAGGTTATGCTTGAAGAGGGTCAATGAGGTTCTCTGTTTGACGTGTATGGGAAGTCTGTTCCAGAAACGGGGCAGCTCTGGGAGACAAACCTGTCTCTCCAGCAGGCTTTGTTGATGTCGCATATTAGATTCAGGCCTTTTGGACGGATAATGTGTGAGGAGTTAGACTTACGGATATGTAGCATCTCTAGTAGGGCAGGGTCTGACAGTGCCTTGGAGGTGAGACACAGCTCACCCCTGAGCAATCTGTACGATACCAAGTAGAGTGGTAGTGATTTGAACCTGTCTGCATACGACAAGTGTTGGAGGCCATGGATTCTTTGTGAGATATTTCACTAGCCTTTCCAGTTGGTGCAGATGATTGGAGAGGTACATACCAAACGGGGTGTTATACTCAATTATTGGTCTAATGAGGGGGGAGTATAGAGAGGTAATAACCTCCTTTTTTTGGATGTAATCTATTTACTTACGAGATGAATCAAGTAAAAGACTTTACTTACTACTGCCGCTACATGATGGTCAAGAGTGAGGTTATCAACCTGAGTGCCCAGGTATCTCATCACAGATTGTGTGCTTAGCGGGTTGCCATTGATCTGATAATCAGTAGGGGTGGTGGTTTTGCTGAATGGAATGATACATTTTTTTGCATTTAGCTTGAGGCCATGATTTTGGTACCAGTCATTAGTTGCTGTGAGATCCTCTTGCTGTATGTTAACATCATTTGTGGAGTCAGTGACAGCACCCAACTTAACAACTGTCTGCAAACTTGGAAAGGCCAAAGGCCTTTTGTCTTTACCTGGATCTCTGAGAAGTAGCTGCCAAACAGAAGGGGTCCCAGGACAGATCCCTGGGGAACTCCACTAGTGACAGGTCAGCTATCGGATGTGGAGGAGCCTATTTTGACTTTAAGAGCCCTGTCAGTGAGCCACTTGGCCACTCACCTGATGAGACAGGGATTTATGCCAGGTTGTGTTAGCTTTTCAATGATGCCCAAATCGGTGATTGTGTCAAAGGCCTTGACCAAGTCAGCGTAAGCTGTATGCAATGACTTTGCCTCATCCAGGTCCTTGGTGACAGTCTCAAAGAGGTCAACCATGTTCAGCAACAAGATCTGCCACTGACAAATCTGAACTGCGTGGGGTCAAGTGCTTGGAGATTGCCTATGTCCTTGTTTATGAGATCCATAATAATATGCTCCATGGCTTTATATATCAGACTTGTCAAGCTAATGGGGTGATAGTTTCCAGGGTCAGTAATGGCACCACCTTTGTGCAATGGGATGACAATGGCAATTCTCCACTCTGCTGTAATGAAGCTTGTACGTAGGCTGTGGTTGAATAGGGTGCTCAATAGCGAAGCCAGTTCTTGCTGGAGATGGTGCAGAATACAGCCTGGGATACTATCAGGTCCCATGGAAGCTGTGTTTTTTGCCTTGGATAGGGCCTGTAGCACTTGATCTATGAAGATGTGAGGTGTGGGCAACTATCAGGAATGTCAAAAGGGCCTTTTGGGGGGACTGGGGGTGAAGTTTGTGCTGAACATATCTGCTAGTAGGTTGGTTAAGTCATCAGGATCAGTGTAAGTGATACAGTTAAGTACTAATTCGGAACAAACCTGTGCTTTGCTAAGGAGGTTTCTGATGTAACTGATGAAGACTTTATACTAATGAACCTTGAATTCCTCTATAAACTCACTAAAAGTTCTCTATTACATTATTGTCATATAACTTGTATCTATTCTTGACCATTGTTTTCATATTATGTCTAATTTGTTATAATTACTTAAACTGTAGTTGTTTTTGTATTATGTTTAAAGAGTGTAAAATTATTGCTCTTAAAATGTTCTGCAATACCGTGGAGCTTTTCTCCCTGGGCCTCTGCTGAAAATGGGCTACTACCCAGTCAGACTTTTCCAGTAATTAAATGTCAATAAATAAATAAATACATAGTAATGTATAGCAAATGACCTATTAGTATAACATTACTGATTTGTAAAATACATGTTGGAGAGCAGCTGTTAATTTCAGTGATTTCCATATGAACCGACCAATGCCTAAGTCACAGGAAAAGAAATTCCCCATTAGCCCAGAAGATAAAGTTTATAGAGGTTGAAAATGTAGTGGTACTATAGGCCTTCCATGGCCATGGTAGAAGCTCTTTGCTGTGAATTCGACTAAATGGCGTTTTAATGACTGTGTCTGGTGGGAAGCTGTCATCAATGTTAATGTTGTGGGGGGTCAGTATTATACTGATATGGCCTAACTCTGAAGCTTGGCTATGATCCATGCTGCCACTAACAGAGCAGAGGCCGTGGCACAGGAACAGAGGGCAAAAGGTGCTGGACTATCTATTGAGCTACTCCTTACAGAGTCAGAGGAGCTCCTCAACTAACTTAGCATGAATACCACCTCTACAGAATTTCATACTGAAGTGCTAGATGTCAGGGCAGATATGTTGAGGCCCCAGAGAATCTCCACTGATGATGCCAAGGTACCATCCTACTGTCACTCTCCAACTATTTGTTGTTGTTAGTCACATTACAGTTTATAATCTCTGTCTCACTTGTGCCATATAGATACGTCTGACATTTGGGTGCAACATCCATCTGCAGAAAGTATGAGAAGGGTTACAACTCAATCAAAAGTGTAGGTAGTACAGGGTGAGTGGGACAATGACCCTGAAAACAAAGTGTTAAGTGGGTTCAATCAGTCATTGATCATCCTGATCACTCTTTAGTGCAATACCAGCTTTTAAAAGCTAGTATTGTATTTGAGGTCAAACCTATGCACTGCAATGCTTTTTGTGTGGTCTAACTGCAGCAAGTGTGTGCTACATTTGTAGTAAGTGGTTTCCTACAGTTTAAAAGAAAAAAAAGTATTTTTTTGTTTTTTGCTCTTCGATGGAAAAGCTTGTGCGAGGGGTGGATCTAACTGTAAAAAAAAAAAGACAATATCCATATTTTTTTTTAGTTGCAAAAATAGTACATGCATGTTTAGTTATTCTGCTGGATCATACACTAGATATGTTTGGTATTAATGTATTCATAGACAAATCATTGTCTGCTACTTGCACTGTGGTACTATCCCCATGTAATGTTGGAGGATCTTCAGCTTTTGACAATGATGCCAGGGATAAGCTGGCATGTCAGAGCTTGATGAGTGTTTGTTGAACACAGAAAATATGACTTCCCACATCCCTTCCTATGGACACAGTCTCTATGCATGTGTACACCCAGGTCAATCATCTTAAATAGACAAGTTGATGGAAACACTGTAGAACATGGAAGTGAGTTGTCCCCATTAGAAAGAGAGAAAGAGAGAGAGAGAGACATCTGAATCTATTCCTAGCAGTTGGGGGCAGGGGGATACTCACAAGGTGGTTGGTACTGGCATTTGCCAGAGACCTGGTTACCACCATCCCCCTGATGTAGGTGTGTCATGAGCTGCCAAACAGCATATGTGCAGAGCCATTGGAGAGACACACAGGCTATTTCCATCAGAGTCGTGGCAGAGATTGTGAGGGTGATTCAGGTTATACATGTTGGCATACAGGAATGCATAGCTTATATTTGTGTGTTTCATTGGATAGAGAGAATCAGACACTGGCACATGCAGTGGCTTCTTTAGATTTTGGACATGGGCTAGGGGCCATCTTCACTGTTAGCAAGATTTTTTTAAATTCTTTATTTTCCAGGTTTGTCCCACTAGGCTAGTGGCCTGTTTTCCCTAGGTGGCATTTATACTGCTTGGGGAATGTTGTACAGTGTATTTGGAAAACTTCCCATACTTTTTGATAGGTGTCATGTGAACTTCCCTTAAGCTATCACCCAGTCATGCAGATGGGACCTCAATTTAACATGTCATCTAAAGAGTGGCACACTCAGGAGTGCAGCCCCCCCCCCTCCATCATGCTCCACTGCAATGTCAGCAATCCATCTACCTGGAGTGGGAAGAGAACTCATAGCCTTCTGCACAAAAGGTGAGTGTGCTACCTTTTGCCCTACTGACACTAACTTGGGCCAGATCCCACTTTTGCAGTGATTGCACTTCTACAGCAACACTGGTCATGGATATGTCTGCATCCAGGAGAGCCCAGATTCGTGGCCATGGTCTTAGTCATGCTGGCATATTCTCCAGCAGATGTTAATCATAGTCAAGCAGCACACCAGCCTCTAGCCAAGGTAATGATACTGCTGGTGATATTCCTGGTAGAGCCAGCTGTCGTGGTCAGAGGTCATGCAGGGTTACCTAAACTTTCATGTCCGGGACCTGTCTGTTAGGCCAAGATGTAGTGCTGCACCACACACTGAGGATGTTTACTAGTACACACACACACACACACACACACACACACACACACACACACACACACACACACACACACACACTCACCATTACAGCCAATAGGACATCCCACACACCCACTGATCCTGAGCTTTCTACACATTAGCCTTCCCCCAAGCAACAGGTTCTTATAATATCCATATATACATTTTTTTTATATTTCTTCACCTCAACACTCACACATTTTCCTGTGAAATATATGCACTTTAGCTTTCCCTTACTCAGTTGGGAAAATGGTGATACACTGCCCTGACGTCTGTCCATTCATACTTGGGCTGTCTGTGTCTACTTCACAATGTGTCTAGTCTATGCATGGGTGAGCACAGTCTGGTATTTTTGCAAACATCACTTTTACTGTTGTGTATTGGCTTAACTTTTGTATAGAAATGTTATAAAGGTATGTGCAATTGGTTGTCTCTTGGCTAGTGTCACAGTGTATTGTGACAATTCTGTTTGGCATAATCATCTCCTGCTGCTAACTCCTCTCTGACTTCTCATCTGTCACAGCTGCTAGCTCCTGCAAGAGGCTACTCTGCTGTAACTGCTAACTCTAATATTGTCAAACATAACAGACACAGACAGAAATTGAACTTGTGTCTGCTTAATACTGCAGGGCACCATTGGTTGTATCTAGGCAATGAAAATGTGACTTCAGCTGTCCAAAGACACATTCTATGTTTCCAGGTTGTGATAGGGCAAGGTTACAACCATGGTCAGCATGCTTATGCGGATTTGTAACTGGTGTCATGATTCAGGGTTGCAGGGCATATCCAGCATCAGCTGCAAGATGCCTCTGTGGGAAGTCACTACTCGCAAACCTTTGTTAGAGTTACGTGTGCCATTTGTGTAATTATTGGAAACTATTTGGGCAGCCTACACACACACACACACACACACACACACACACACACACACACACACACACACACACACACACACACACACACTCTGTAGATTAGACTACCTGACATCTAATGGAATGATACCTTTAGTGGTTCACGTACCTCCTTCCAAATTCATGAGGTTAGAACTTTATTTCTATGGTCACCAGTACCTCAGGGATGTAAGCTATGGCAAAGAAGTCCTACAGCGTTTGTTTTCTGTTCTGGGGTACCTAAAAGCCACATATGCTTCCCCACATGCGGAAGCATGGCGTATAACAAATGATGGAGTTGTCTTGAGGCAGATGCCTGAGATATTCCCACTGTGTCCCTAGTGGGTCACTTTAAGGTCCCCGTAGCTAATATACATAAAGACACACATGCCATTGTATCCACTCTGACGGGTGCTTCACAACTCCCAAGAGACTGCAGAGGAGGCCAACGCTATTGTTGCATGGTGTCCCTGTCCACATAATAATGGCCCACTATGTTGCTGTCATGGAGGGCATAAACTGTTAAGTACAGTGGGGAGATCAGGCTCCAGCACTGTTGACATCATGTAGTGACTGCAGCAGCTTATATAAGAGTAGCTTGCAGAAACACGTTTACAATAGCCGTGGCAGCACCTAACACAGTTCACTATACTACTCTGTCTGAATGTGTTCATCTGTCTCCGAACATAGCTAAACTGGGAACAGCATCACAGCATGATATATAATATCGTTTTGCCTTAATATCATATGCAGTACTTCAGTATGTGCTCATTAGTATATAACATGAGCAAATATGTAATTTGAGCTGGCCACATTATCTGTCTGGGCTTTCTGAATTGCACACACCCTGCTTGCACTGTTACTTGGCAAATAAGTTTAGCATGATGTGGTAATGAATGCAGCCCAAGGATGCCAAGAAATTTACTCAAGAGGTGAATTTCTTGGAATCCATGTTGAGACTACATAACATACATAAACATCATGACAGGACAGCCAGTTATAATTCTTTGTAGTGTGTGATGCCTTAGCTACTACATGTACCAATTATGGAAACAGTAAAAGAATTGCAAAGTGTTTTACCAGCTTTGAAAGCCATAATGGCAAATGGCGAATATAGTGAGGCAGACAACAGCATGCTCCTCAACTTATTTGCTTAAGAATTTTGCTCCAGTTCACATAAAAAGTTAACAGAGTATAAGATTTTTCATCAGTATGTCCTTTTGAACAATAAATAAAACTCTAAATCTGGCATTTTTATCTAATAGCAATCTTTAGGGACTTCCATTAAAACCAACTAGGAATGAAAAAAAAACATTTGTTGAGGGACAGAGCAATGAGATAAACCCAAGCAAAGTTGAGAGGCAAGGAGAGCAGAGAGAAACAAAGCTGTTTTTCCTCCTGCGGCTGTTCCTTGCCACCTGGCACTGTCAGTTGCTAGTCCCTATGGTGAGACTTAATTGCAATACTACTTAGTTGGGTGGAGCAAATGTTACAGACCCCTAAGCACAGTTATGATTATGTCTCATGCTAGAGAAGCACTTATCGACTTTGTCTTTTTTTAAATACAGGAGCGTAATCATAGCAC
>NC_056741.1:196707284-196729784 GCF_019279795.1 Protopterus annectens
GAGACTGCCCATGCTATGGAATAGACTTCCCATACATGTCAAACAGAGCACCTCACTGGCCCTGTTCAAGAGAAATCTTGATGAGTGGATGGGAAATAGAAAATTTGCCCCAGGGATCACTCCAGTGTCTCTACTTGGCAGAGGAACTGGGAACTAAGGTCAGGTGGCATGATGCCAGGGTAATCCTATTGGCTAGACTTGTAAAGGCTCTAGAACCATTAGCCTAGTACACACCTGTGAACCTATGAACCAAAGACGAGACCACAGTGGGGAAAAGGATAACTTCCCCAATCCCCACTGAACTGTAATCTCCATTCAAAAGCTTTGATATTTTGGAAAGTCGATCATATGGTCTCAACCATATTAGGTTTGACTTTCTAAAGAGTTGAGCTTCTGAAGATATATATGTATACATACATATATATATTTATATATGTATTATATATATATATATATATATATATATATATATATATATATATATATATATATATATATATATATATATATATATATATATATATATATATATATATATATATATATATATATATATATATATGCATGCATATTTATGTATGTATATATACATATATATCTATACATAAATAGTAGATATTGTATATGCGTGTTTTAGTGTAGCAATATATCTATGCATGTAACATCTGATCTGTGATGCAATTCCTTACAAAAAAGTGTGGGAATTGATCTAAAACACATTTCATTGAAAACACAAATAAATAAATGGCATTTGATAGAAGAGTATGTAAGGCTATTTAAATCACTGATGGTGTGGTTTTGGATTATAGTAATTGCAATGGTAATTAGTGTTGATCAATATTTATACTATGCTAATTTCTAATGTTGTGTTATATGTCTGCCTCTAGAAGTTTGTGCTAGCAGTGATTCACTGTGTAATGAGACTTCTATTTTCTCCATGGTTTTGTGATAGATATATTCAGTATAGTTAAGTAAGGGGGAGGCTTGCCTAAATTTTTAGAGAAGTATTTGCTATATTTATTTATTTATTTATTTTACATTTGTTAACCGGGAGAGTCCGACTGGATACATGCCCATTTTCAGCGGAGGCCCGGGGAGAAAAGCTCCAAGTACATAACAGACATATGAACATTGTTAATGCAAAAAAAGGAAGATAGTTGATTTCTAAATACAATATAAAGATACATCACATCTTGGGAAAAAAAAACAACAGCAGCTTATAAAAAAAAACATAGGTCAGTTACAAAGGCGCCTTGTTAAAAAGCGGTTAAGGATAGTGAGGTAAGAGAAGGGTAAATGATAGTGGTTAATCAGGTTTGGAACAAGGACATTGCCAGAGAGTATTGAGATGGGGTTTAAGCTTTTTTTTGAATTGTAGGAGTGAGGGTTCTGAGGTGAGCATGGTCGGTAGGGAGTTCCACATTTTACCTACAAAGTTTGAGAATAGAGAATCCCCAGCAGAATTATTGGCTTTGGTAGTTTGAGCTAAGATCTTATTGGAGGAGCGTAAAGATTGCAGGTTAATATAGGGGTGAATGATGTTTTCAAAGCTGGTGTTTTCTCTGGGTGATACAGTATCTGGTGAGCCGTTTTGAGTTGGTTGAAATGGAGTTGGCTGGAAAACTCTAACCACCCTAGTTGCTTCAAGTTAGTGCAGTGGTGCGTTCTAAAGGTGGAATTTGTGGCAAATCTAGCTATGTGATTGTAACAAGAAGCAAGTTTGTTAAGGGTTGTTTTGTTTAGGTTTGTAAAGAGGGGGGAGGCATAGAAAAGAGTTGATAGTAGGTGTGTGCTGGCAATTGTAATTTTAGCGTGAGGAGTGAGAAAGTGTTTTACTTTATAGAGAGAGCCAAGCTTTTATTGACGGTTTTGATGGTAAGATTGAAATGGGTGTCAAATTTAAGGGAGTTATCAATGGTAACACCTAATAGCTTTGTGTGAGCTTCTGGTGATATAGTGATTCCATTGGAGGATGTAATAGAGAAGGTGGGGAAGAGTCTTGTTAGTGGGTGAGAAAGTAAGTAGTTTTGTTTTGTTGGGGTTGAGAACTAGTTGTCGACTTGAGAACCATTTTTCTATTAGGTTGAAGGTGTCTTGGGTTGAAGCAGTGAGATCTGCCAGGTTGGAGGCAGTGCTGATGATAGTCGAATCATCTGCATATTGAATGCATGTGGCATGGGGGGTGATTGTGGGCAGGTCATTAACAAAGATGGTGAAGAGAAGAGGGCCAAGAATAGATCCTTGGGGAACTCCAAGTGTAACAGGTAGGCATGTAGATAATTTGTCCTGCCATAGAACAGCCTGTTGCCTATTGGACAGGTAGGATTGGAACCATTTCAGCGTGGAATTGCTGAGTGATAGTTTTTAATGTATGGAGGAGTTGAATGTGGTTCACCATATCAAAGGCCTTGGAGAGGTCTAAGAAAAGAGCAGATGATAGTTTATTATTGTTTCTGAAGTTATTGATGGTATTAGAAAAGGATAGTAGGGCTGATGTGGTACTGTGATTTGGCCTGAAGCCATGTTGGGAGTTAGCTAGAATTTTATTTTTGGTGAGGTGTTCCATCAGTTGTTTGTGGACACACTTTTCCATAATTTTGGCCAGGGGTGAGAGTATAGCTATAGGTCTGTAGTTGGTTAGCTCTAGTGAGCTACCACCTTTATGGAGAGGAATAATGTGGGACATTTTCCATATGGAGGGATGAAGGCTTCTGACAAGGTACGGTTTATGATTATGGAGACGGGATAGGAAATGGCCTCAGCTGCTTTTTGCAGAAACTCAGCTGGGAGAAGGTCAGCTGCTAGCTTAGTGGGTTTTAGTTTTTAAGAAGAGATGTTATAAAGGATATGGGTACTGGATCAAGGTAAATAGATGATCTGATGTAGTTGTAGTATTCTGCTGGCATGGGTAGTGGAGTGGGCTGGTTGTTTGTTTGAACTGTGTGGCCAGGGATTGTATAGTTTCTGTGAAGAAACTATTGAATGTGTTAGCAATGTTTACAGGGCACTGTTGTTTGCAAGTTGTTGGAGTGGGGTGGTTGCCTGGCCTGGGTGCAGGAGCTTGTTTAAGCCTGCCCAGAATTTTTGTGGATTATTAAGGTGTTTGTGTTGGAGGTGGAGGAAGAAGTTTTTTATCATTTAAGATCATTCTTTTAGTTTCATTTCTAAGTTGCCGGAAGGTTTGGTGGGAGTGTGGGTCTTTAGAGGTACGCCATGTGACCCACATCTTGTTTCTAGATAGGATTTTGGATTTTGTTTCCTTAGAGAGCCATGGTGCGGTTTTGGTTTTAGTTCTAATGGACCGTATTGGAGCATGGGAATCTAGAATCTTGAGGAAGGTGGTGTTGAAGTAGATAACTGCCTCTTCAAGAGGAAGAGACTTGAATCTTGTCCAGTTGTGGGCTTTAAGTTCAGTTTGAAAAATGGAGGCGTTGAATTTATTATTGTTCCTGATTTTTTTTATGGTTGTAAGAAGGGTTGTGATTTTCTTGAATTTGATAACATAGGTGAGTAAGTGATCACTCATGTCCTCTGGGTGAGTACCTGCTGAGTACTGGTCAGGATCTTTATTAGTAAGGATCCAGTCCAGGATGCTGTCTTTGTTTTGGGGATTACCTAGTCTGGTAGGAGTGGATATGAGCTGAGAAAAGCCATGTAGATTTATGCTGCTAGATGGGGAGCTAGATGAGAAGGAATTCCAATCGATGTTGAAGTCACCTAACACTATGGATTCCTGGGGGTGAGTTTGAGTTAACCAGTGGAGAAAGTCCTCTAAGGTTTTGTTATTATTGGTGCCTGGGGGGATGTAAATACATGCTATATTTATGCTTTTATGTTTGTTTGGTTGAAGTTTTACAAGTAGAATTTCGGCATTGTTTGTTAGGAGGGGTTGTGGAGAGGCAAGGGAGATTTGTAATGTATTTTTGCAGAGTATGGCTACACCGCCACCTTTACGAGTTATTCGGTCTGCTCTTAGTATATCATACCCTGGTGGGATTATCTGTGTGTCTTTCGTACTTGGTTTAAGCCAGGTTTCTGTGAGACATAGTAGGTCTGGGGAACAAGTAGCTAAAAGGGCATGTAGGTTGTGAATCTTATTGTTTACACTTCTGATGTTTAGATGACAGGTCAGAAGAGAGTTAAAGGGTCTAGAGTTTAGATTGAGAAGTGGAGGTGAGGATAGGTTGGAATTACAATTGAGTGGAGGGGAAGGGCCAGGGTTGGGGTGGATATCACCATCTGTGGCTAGTCTGTGATTCAGAGTGGTAATGAATTTGAGGGCTTTGAGTAGAAGTTTGTAGTAATGTTTATCATTTGGCCTAATATTGGCAGGTTTGATAATTACATAGCGTTCGAGTTCTAACAAGGTGGGTGAGTAGGGAGTTGAGTCATGGCCTCTGTTGTTAATTATGGGTGAGGGGTTGGTTTGATAGCTTGGGTGGTGGAAGCCTATGTAAGACCAGGTTTCATATAGGGTAGCTAGGTAAGGGACAAGTAGGAGGGGCAAAAGAGATAGTATGATAAGCTTCCTGGGTGGTGTCATATTCCGTTTGAACTTAGAGGGCGGTAGTGAGGTACAGGAAGTTAGTGGACAGTAGGGGGAGTGGTTTGAGGTTCTAAAAGTATGAGTACTGTGGGCGGGTGGGAATAGGGGGCAGGGCAGGGAGCGGAGCGAGCACGAGCAGTGCTCATGGAGCGGGTTTACACTAAGCCACTAGAGCCCAGGTTTCAAGATGTAACTCCTGAATAATTAACTTGCAGGTGAGTAATCTCATCTAAACAAACACCAGGTTCAATGCCTATGCTTTGGGAGCTTGTTTTTACAATTTTATAGCAGTTTGCCTTAGTTTTAGAGTGTGTTCTGTAGTTTAAGTGGAGTATATGCAAACAAGCTTGGATTTTTGTTTGGGTAAGCCTAGGGAGATTTGTGCTAGTGCTGAGGACCCTTAAATAATACTTTACTTTAAAGTCTATACTAAAATGACCAGATAATGACCTGTTTTGTTTTACAGGTTGTGGGCAAAAGTAGAGTAGTCGTCAAAAGGGCTTAAGTTCTTTTCTGCCTTACGCTGTGCAGGGGAAGACCTGGGAGGGATAGAGAGAGAGCTTGATTTCAGAGGCAGTCAGAAGCAGCTGTGTAGCTTAAACAACATTAGACTACCCGAGGAAACCCCTAAACTATGTTAGTAAAATCTTCACATATCTTTACATATAGCATAAATCATTATAACACATTAGCATTTTACTGCAACAGTGCCTTATGACTGAGAGTCAAAGAATGTTGAATGTTGAATATCCTATATATGAAGTCATAGTTGTAATGTGATTTCACGAAGTATGTTTTAGATTAGATGTGTATTAGAACAATTTTTTAAATATTTTATGATCAGATGAAGAGTGTTTTGGATACAAAGTTTATATATATATATATATATATATATATATATAAATATATATATATATATATATATATATGAATATATATATATATATATATATATATATATATATATAAATATATATATATATATATATATATATATATATATATATATAAATGGTTTACTATTAAAATGTCGACATTCAAAACAAATTCCATTCTGAACGTCAAACCATAACTTCGAATCCATGAATACTTACTAGGTCTAAATATTGAACCAAATGAATAAATTCAGCAGATTCGACATTTAGATCGAATTAGCAAACTGGATGTCCACATAGGAGCTAAGGTAGGTATAGCTCCTACCCTGCAAATTCACAGTTTTGCAAGGGGGAAAGTCCCCCTGCACCCCACCTTGTTGGGAGTGCAGCCCCCTACAACCTCTGCTAAATATATGTTCCATCTCTGAGACCGCACTATAGTGAAGAAAGGGATGGATTTCCCAGTCAGCACCGTTCTGCAATCTGTACTGTTAACAGTGAGTTTTTTTATCAGCGAATGCACAGTGGCATTCATTGATATGAACTGTCCTGCAAGAGTAACGTTCGCCAACACAGAATCATCCAACCGAAATTCAACATTCTTGTGTTCTCTGAACATTACTTCAACATTTTGATAATAAAACTATATACAAACACAAAGACACACACACACACACACACACACATATATATAAATATATATATATATATATATATATATATATATATATATATATATATATATATATATATATATATATATATACATATATATATATGGATCTCGTACTACTGAGCAAGAGCTCAAACCACCGAAACCACATCGGCCGAACACACTTTACCGAAAGTTCTTTTCACAGAAAAGGCACTTTCGCTAAAGTGTGTTAAAAAAATCTAAAAAAATAAAAAAATAAAAAAAAACACAGAACTCATGTTTACGCATGGGGGTCAAGCCCCCAAAATATGTGTAACTTTGTGTAATGTATAACTAAGCTAAGAAAGAATGTGTTTGTGTCAAGTGAAATAAGGATTTGCATTACATAAGCATTTTGCTTTTCCTATGCCTTTAAAGTGATGTCACTTACTTTTTTTCTATAATTAATGTATATAATGATGTGCTGGCTCTTTCCTCATTTGATGTTAAAATTCAGTGAATAAGCTGTATATTTTGTAGTGAATCTAGTCTGCTTTTGATTTAAGAAATGTATTCTTCTATGTAAATAGAGAATGTATTATTGTCTTCAAGTGCTAGAGTTTTAGTTCATTGGTCTAAGTTTTCTCTGTGCATTAAATTAGCATATTTTACAATTCTGTGCTCTTTTCTGGTGTTATGGACACACACATGCATACATAAATATCTATTATATACATACACACACACACACACACACACACACATGTATATATAAATACCGATTTATAAATATGTATATATGTGACTTCCATTCATCCCATCAACAAGTTGACATGTTGAACTGTAGAAAAGTCAGTACAGCTGATCAAAAATCAGCTGATCAAGCATACTGGCTTTTCTGCTGTGGTAGGTTGCTGTACAGTGGGGAATAGGTAATTTACCCTTTCCCTACTGTATAGCAATCTCAGAGTCGGTATATTTAATAAGCAAGAGGTGTGAGAGGTGCAGGGGGTTTGCCCCCCACAAAAAGTAGATTTTGTGTTGCTTTGAATGTTTGTGATTCAAAGTGCTATAAATTAGAATCTTTATGATTCAAACTGTTGTGGTATATGACTTAGTACTCCAAGTTTTTATACTTTGATTGTACGTATTTGTGGCATAAAGGCTTTTGTTCACTTAGATCTAAAAAGAGACTTGACTGTCTGAAAAATCCTGTTACACGACTGAGCGAATGGGAGGCCTTATGTTTTCTGTAGGCCCTGAGCTCTTTTAGCTAATCATTGTAAACTGGTCTGAAAACAATAAATACAACTACAGACTGTTTTGCTTCCATCATCAGAATGTTGATTTGTATTGTTTCCCCTAAATGAAGAGAAATATGTTTTATGTTATGCCTGTTAATAAATGTGAGTTTTGAAATCTATACTGCTGGCTATTGGACTAGTTTCCTGCAGTATGCTGAACGACCTCCCTGCATTGATCTTTTTCATAAAGTAACAAAATACAATCTTCTGTAAAACTGTGGACTGTGATTGTATGATACCTGCACTCACCAGAAATATATCCCCACAGTATCTCCATCCAGAGAATGGAATGTGCCACTGCTGCTACTGCTTAATAATATCATTCTCCACAGTGAGAAAAATGAAAAAGAAATGGCAACAGCCGGACTTAGCTCAACACTGATTTAATTACAACATAGGAAAAACAATAAAATTAGCGCTTTCGTTCAATCCAGTGATCTAACTTCATCAGACAAGTTACAAAGCGAATCCACAGACATAAATACATCTCATTTTAGATCACGTTTGATAAAAAGACCACAACTCCTCAATATAAAATCAACTATTAAAAAGACATGCACCCTTATCAAAGCTAGCAAAAAAATATATATACACCAAGTAAAAAGTAAACAATGTAAAACCTTTTCTAACATTACTAACAAATTAAAATCTTGATAATGATATATTCATCTTTCCAAGCTTTTTAGTTTTAACATACATAAAATAAAACACAAGTCATTCAAACCTGGCTGTGTATATGCATCCAACCTTATTTGTCAAAATAATTCATGCTGCTCCAGTTTTAGAGAACAAGGGCCACCTCTCTCCCCAGGTTGGACATGGTCAATAATCTTAAACAAAAATGAGTGACCCGGGTTTGTGGAAACATGTTTTGCCAAGGCATTTTCAACTTTGGCTTTCTTAATACTATATATGTGCTCATAAACTCGCTCCCTCAATCTCCAGTCAGTCTTCCCTACATAAAAACTCGATTAAGACTGGCATCTCGCAAGGTACACAACACATTTAGAGTTGCAATTAACCCTGCTCCTACATTTATATTTGCTTCCTCTAATAGTAAGGGAATAGTAAAGGAACCCCCCAGTTCTATGTACATACAATGGATGTTATTACCACTAAAGAGGGTATTCTACAAGAAGTTAATTCCTATTTGTCCACTTTGTATGATGGCAAATCTCCTTCTGTGGAATCTTTGCCTATACCTGTGATGCCTGCTGTTTTAAGGTGGCTTTTGATGCACATATTACTTTGTTTAAAGTTCAAAGGGCCATTGCATCTTTCACAGTTGATAACAGCTGCAGGGTTGGATGGTTTTTCTTACCATTTTTACCACTATCTCGCTGATGCTTAGTTATCTGTACTGGTTTGATTGTTTAATGAATGTTTTTTCCATGGTTTTTTCCATCCTGGTTTATTGTGGATAGCCCTGAAGTTCCTTTGGAAAAAGGGTGACTGGAAGGTCTTGTCTAACTGGTGTCTGATTTCTCTTTGCAGTACTAATTATAAGTTGTTTTGCAAGATCTTGCAATTACATCTGTGGTCAAAGATGCAATATTCACTGGACCATGGGATCTGTGGTATTTCTGGAAGGCATATGCAAGATTTTTGTTTTTGTTGAAGTCTCTTGCCTCCTTTGTTCATGCCTCTGATTCTTTTCTGTTGTTCTCTTGTGACCTGACCAAAGCATTTGACAATGTCAGTCATTCAGCCTTATTAACCATTTTAAAGGTATATGGATTTGGTCCTCTTTTTCTTCGATGTATTGCTTCTATCTATTCAGCTTCTGTTATTGTTCCTGTGGTTATTGGCTGGATGGCAGCTGAAGTTGCCATGAAGAATGGTGAGCTTCAAGGCTGCCCCGTGAGCAGTTATCATTTTACTCTGCTGGTGGGTGCTGTGTTTTTTAAGGCAAGAGCACACTTTGCCTTGTCTCCTTTTTCTTTTTTAAGTTCAGTAGTTTTGGTGCTTCGTTTTCTGTCTTACACAGATGATGTCACTGTTTGCAGACTCCTCCTGTTCTTTTGTATTATTTACAGTACTTTTCTTTTGTTTTTTAATTATTGAGCCTTTCTCTAAGTTTTGCCAAATCCAGTGATTTTAGTGCAGTTGCCCATGCTGGGGATGTTTCTTTGACAGCACTGGTATCTCTGTCTTGGGTGCGCCTTTTGGATCTCCTTCTTATGTCTCTAAGTCTTGTGAAGCCCTTTTTGATAAAGCTATTCAACACTTGGTTTCTGGTGTTCTTTTCCTTTGTCTTTCTTTCTATTCTGTCCTCCTGCCCGGATGCCTCTCCTCTTCTAAAGGAATCCCCCCCCCACTAAATAACACCGCGTGGCTCCCAAGTTCCTGCGGCCACCCTGATATAACCTTACAACGGTGCGAATGCACATACCATAAACGTCCCATCTACTTTTACAGTAAAGGACACTAGGGAATCCCCCCCCCCCCACTAAATAACACCGCGTGGCTCCCAAGTTCCTGCGGCGACCCTGATATAACCTTACAACGGTGCGAATGCACATACCATAAACGTCCCATCTACTTTTACTGTAAAGGACACTAGGGTAAAGGATATACCCATATTTGGAGCATACCTAACTAGGATAGCGTTTTCAGGCAGGAAAACAAATAGTACCTTAAAAACTTACTGGCAAACAAACACTAGGCTGCCATTACTTCCTGGTCCTTGCATCTTAAAAGGTGCTATTCAACACCAGACCTCCATACCCACAACTGGCTGCCTCTAAGGCCTTGTAAACTCCTGGCAGGTATTCCTGACGTCAGAGAGTTTTCAAATCCCCCGCCAGTCTCCGCCATTTTTACTCATAGACTTGAAGGTACTATTCTGTCCTCCTGCCCGGATGCCTCTCCTCTTCTAAAGGTACAGAAAATTGTATAATCTGTCTCGTATATTTACCTTTAATACCATCCTTGCTGATTGTATTTGAGAGTCGTCTAGCAAATACGAGACTATCAAAGACACTTATGAGATAGCGTAGTTACAGGTGCTACAAGTGTAAGCTAGTATAATCATCAGAATACTGTGTTTTACTCTGCATTGCGACGCTTTTGTGTGTTTATCACTTCTCTAATAGTGCGATAGACTACTCCACATTTAAAGTAGACAAAACTTACTAGAATAGTAATGTATGCAATTTACTACTAGCATATATGCATTGACTAATGAATGTAGCATAATTGACTTGTACTCACTTGAATTGAAATGTTTTTAAGTCGCTACTGGAGTACATGCATAGACTGATTAATCTTGCATAGCATACTTTTACTGGTGAATCATGATAAGTAAATCACTGAGTTGAGTGAATGTCTAGCAGTCGCTAGATAGGTATACTTATTAGTTACTCAGGCAGATAATGAAACTGGCGTTCCTTGCATAATACAAAGGTACCAGATGTATTAGCTTGATATTTATTTTCTTTATCAAGGCCAGGATCCTAATACCAGTGTAACTACCTATGTACCAACTGTGTTTTTACAAGCTTGTAGTGAAGTTTAATCAAGAAGGGTACTGTATATTGTTAACTATACCTCTCGCCTACTGCTTGCTTCTATCCAACACGAGACATTATAACCTGCTGTATACCTATGTTGTTTTGAATTAATCTAGCTTTTACACCTCTTGTATCATTTAATAGTGCTATCTCTCCTTTTCATTCTAGGAATCCCCCCCCCACTAAATAACACCGCGTGGCTCCCAAGTTCCTGTGGCGACCCTGATATAACCTTACAACGGTGCGAATGCACATACCATAAATGTCCCATCTACTTTTACTGTAAAGGACACTAGGGAATCCCCCCCCCACTAAATAACACCATGTGGCTCCCAAGTTCCTTCGGCGACCCTGATATAACCTTACAACGGTGCGAATGCACATACCATAAACATCCCATCTACTTTTACTGTAAAGGACACTAGGGTAAAGGATATACCCATATTTGAAGCATACCTAACTAGGATAGCATTTTCAGGCAGGAAAACAAATAGTACCTTAAAAACTTACTGGCAAACAAACACTAGGCTGCCATTACTTCCTGGTCCTTGCATCTTAAAAGGTGCTATTCAACACCAGACCTCCATACCCACAACTGGCTGCCTCTAAGGCCTTGTAAACTCCTGGCAGGTATTCCTGACGTCAGGGAGTTTTCAAATCCCCTGCCAGTCTCCGCCATTTTTACTCATAGACTTGAAGGTACTATTCTGTCCTCCTGCCCGGATGCCTCTCCTCTTCTAAAGGTACAGAAAATTGTATAATCTGTCTCGTTTATTTACCTTTAATACCATCCTTGCTGATTGTATTTGAGAGTCGTCTAGCAAATACGACTGACTGACTATCAAAGACATTTATGAGATACCGTAGTTACAGGCGCTACAAGTGTAAGCTAGTATAATCATCAGAATACTGTGTTTTACTCTGCATTGCGATGCTTTTGTGTGTTTATCACTTCTCTAATAGTGCGATAGACTACTCCACATTTAAAGTAGACAAAACTTACTAGAATAGTAATGTATGCAATTTACTACTAGCATATATGCATTGACTAATGAATGTAGCATAATTGACTTGTACTCACTTGAATTGAAATGTTTTTAAGTCGCTACTGGAGTACATGCATAGACTGATTAATGTTGCATAGCATACTTTTACTGGTGTTTCATGATAAGTAAATCACTGAGTTGAGTGAATGTCTAGCAGTCGCTAGATAGGTATACTTATTAGTTACTCAGGCAGATAATGAAACTGGCGTTCCTTGCATAATACAAAGGTACCAGATGTATTAGCTTGATATTTATTTTCTTTATCAAGGCCAGGATCCTAATACCAGTGTAACTACCTATGTACCAACTGTGTTTTTACAAGCTTGTAGTGAAGTTTAATCAAGAAGGGTACTGTATATTGTTAACTATACCTCTCGCCTACTGTTTGCTTCTATCCAACACGAGACATTATAACCTGCTGTATACCTATGTTGTTTTGAATTAATCTAGCTTTTACACCTCTTGTATCATTTAATAGTGCTATCTCTCCTTTTCATTCTAGGAATCCCTCCCCCACTAAATAACACCGCGTGGCTCCCAAGTTCCTGCGGCGACCCTGATATAACCTTACAACGGTGCGAATGCACATACCATAAACGTCCCATCTACTTTTACTGTAAAGGACACTAGGGAATCCCCCCCACTAAATAACACCGCGTGGCTCCCAAGTTCCTGCGGCGACCCTGATATAACCTTACAACGGTGCGAATGCACATACCATAAACGTCCCATCTACTTTTACTGTAAAGGACACTAGGGTAAAGGATATACCCATATTTGAAGCATACCTAACTAGGATAGCGTTTTCAGGCAGGAAAACAAATAGTACCTTAAAAACTTAGTGGCAAACAAACACTAGGCTGCCATTACTTCCTGGTCCTTGCATCTTAAAAGGTGCTATTCAACACCAGACCTCCATACCCACAACTGGCTGCCTCTAAGGCCTTGTAAACTCCTGGCAGGTATAATCCCCGCTCCGCTTCGCCCTCGCTTCGCTCAGACTCGCTCCGCGCCCCACCCTGCCCCCATATCCCACCCGCCCCCACTACCTCTAAATTTATAGCTATATCTAGCCCATCCCACCCTTTCCTCCCTCCCAATCATGGCTGTCCTCCAATTTACAACTCCTCCTCCCACACTCTTAGCCAACTCTCTAAATTTAGTAACCCCTCCTTATCTTCCCATCCCACAAGCTACCTCTCTCTCATTGTCATGATTAAAAGCATGTATTCCATCATCCCTTTACTAACTCTACTTCTTCTCTTCCCTTACCTTTTATCAAGATATGAACACCAAACACTCTTAGGAATTCCCTTTCCCAAGGCCCACACCACCACACACACACACTTTTTACTCATAATACAATAGTACCCTCTCTCCACCCTGAAAAAACACTAGGTCTCAATAAAACTCATCTGACCCTTCACTACCCTAACTCATCCAAAAATAAACTTAACCTCAAATTACTATGCAAACTCCAGAGATTCCTGGAGCACCTTAAACAATGTATAGCCCAACACGGTGACATTCACCCGAATCCAGGCCCTGACACCAATCGAGACTCTGTCACTTCAAAATTACCCCAAACTCCTACTAACTCCCTCCTCATCTTTCACCTCAACCTAAGAAGCATTAACAACAAAATACATAGCTTACATGCCATGATAGCCACACATTCCCCAGACATCATGTGCCTATCAGAAACATGGCTCAAACCTGCCACTAAGGATGAAGAAATTCTTCCACCCGGCTATAATATCCTAAGGATGGATCGAACAACCAAAAGGGGTGGGGGAACAGCTGTAATGTTTAAGAACAGCTTGAACATCTGTATGAACCCATTACATCCTCCCCAGGTCTCTAATATAGAACTTATTGCACTAAAGATTTGCCTTAATACCCAAAAATGTATCAATCTAGTTGTTCTCTATATTCCGCCAGGGAAGAACCTTGATAACCTAGAGCAAACTTTAAGTTGGTTAGACACCAATTACCCCCAAGAAACTATAGTACTAGGGGACTTCAATATTGACTGGTCCCAATGCTCAGATAAGTCAAATCCACATCCAATCAATCTACATGGCTTCTCCCAAAATATTACATCCCCAACTAGAATTGGTAATATTCAGCAAAAAGAGAGCACAATTGACTGGATTCTCACCAATAAAGATCCAAATAACTATACCACTGGTACCCTCCCCAACGACCTTAGCGACCATCTTATCACTTACATTTTAAAACACAAATTTTCTTGTACCAACCCACCCCTATACAAACTTGTTAGAAATCGGAAAAAGTTCAATCCAGAACTATTCCTTGAGGAACTGAAATCCTGCAATTGGTCTATCCTAAATACTCTACCCCTAGCCGAGAGTGTGTCACACTTCAATGACACATTCCTAAACATTCTCGACTCTCATGCCCCAAATCGACTAATTAGAACCAAAGTACGCATAGCTCCCTGGCTAACACGAGAAACCAAAACAAAAATTAAGCTTCGTGACCAGGCTTGGCACAAATGGAGAGCAACCAAATCTCCCCATGACCGCATTAAATTTCAGCAGCTTAGAAACTCCACAAAATCCAACATAACTCGAGATAAGAAACAATATTTCTGTCACCTCCAGGACAAACATCAGACTAACCCAAAAAAGTTCTGGGCTGGTTTTAATAACCTCCTCCATCCTGGGAAATCTACTACCCCAACCCCAGAGAAACTCACTGGTCAAGCACCAGATGTAGTAGCCAACACTTTTAACACTTTTTTTACTGAGACCATCCAGTCCCTAGCCAATCATCTACCTACTTCTCCCCCCTCCCTAATTCTTCCTGCTGACACACCTCCTCTTTCCTTTAACTTACAACCAGTATCTACCTCCTATATTCGTACCCTATTAAAAAAACTGAAACCGTCCACCCTAGCGGCCGATCACCTCCCAGCAGAATATCTACAATTAGCATCTGATGCCATAGCCTATCCCATATCAATCCTAATTAATAGATCTATAACTGAGGCCTCCGTCCCCCCATTGGGAAAATTGCATACATCATTCCACTTCATAAAGGTGGCTCCTCCACAGAAACATCTAACTATAGACCCATCGCAATATTGTCTCCAATAGCTAAAATCATGGAATGGTGTGTTCACAAACAACTCCTACACTACCTTACCATCAATAATCTGCTGTCTATTACCCAGCATGGCTTCCGCCCACATCACAGTACAACCACTGCCCTCCTCTCCTTTGTTGACACAATCAATAGCAACCGCAACAAAAAACAAACATCTGCCGCTCTCTTTCTTGACCTATCGAAAGCTTTCGATATGGTTAACCATCAGCTATTACTACACACACTACAAACCCTATATCTTGACAACCTAGCCCTAAGCTGGTTTAAGGACTACCTCACTGACAGGCAACAAGCAGTCCAATGGCAAAATAGTCTATCTCACCTGCTATCAAATAACATTGGTGTTCCACAGGGCTCCATACTTGGTCCCCTCCTATTCTCCGTTTTCATAAATGATCTTCACACAGTCATCCCCAGAGCCACTTGCATTCAATATGCAGATGACTCTACCCTGATCTGCTCCGACCCGTCTCTTCAGAATCTCCAAGCAGCCACCCAACAATGTTTTGCCAAAGTTGAAAAATGGTTCTCTGACCAGAAACTTATACTCAACCCGACTAAAACCAAGTTACTTCTATTTTGCCCCACGTCTACCACTCCCCTAGCACAAGAACACCCACTAGATAATTCCAGGACCTTTTTTGTGGAATCCTTAAATGGCACCATCATTGAGCCTGTCTCCTACACCAAACTATTAGGCGTCACCATTGACCACAAGCTTAAATTCAACCTGCACATTGCCCAAACCATTAAGTCAGTTAACAAGAAACTAGGCTCTATGTATAGAATCAAGAACTTTCTTACTCCTCATGCTAAATTAACCATTGCTCGTACCCACCTCCTTTCCACCCTACTATATGCCTCACCGATACTTTCATTCCTCAACAAACGTGAGCTCAATAACCTCTCTACTACCTACCATCATATTGCAAGATTCGTAACCAGTACACCCTATCGTACACACCATTGCCTCAACCTCAAGAAACTTGGCTGGTTGGAATTGCCCAATCTTCCTAAATTAAACCAACTCTCTGAAGCATTCAAAATAATTATTCATCCAGAGAACACCCCCTCACTGAGCAAAATCCTGACCCCCTACACCAACTTAAGTAGCCTTCGATCCACAAAGAGTATTCAGGTACTAACCATCAAATCTAATAACATAGCTGGTGATGCCCTTTATGCTAATTCCATTGGAAAGCAATGGAATTCCCTTCCCAACAACCTCAGGCTTATGACTTCACTCAACCTATTCAAAACTAATCTCAGTGAATCACTTGAGTCTCACTGGTTATGCCCATGTTCCAACCCAGATTAATTCCTATAGGTCTCTCAGTTCCTAAATCTCTTCTTCCTCTCACGTTCCTTCTAGTATTTTACTATCTCCACATGTATCCAAGTCATATGACCAACCCAACAAATGTTTCCCAATCTATCAGCATGTATATTTAGATATTGTATTGTTTCATTTTTATAATAATGTAATTTCTTGTATCTAATTGTAGTGTGATATTTCTGTTAATTGTGGGAGCTTTTCTCCCCGGGCCTCTACTGAAAAAGGACATGTATCCAGCTAGACTAGCCCGGTCAGCAAATGTAAAATAAAATAAATAATAAATAAATAAATTGTTAAATGGTGTCTTTTTGGGCACTTTAGGGTATGTTTTTTCTGTTTATTTATTTCCACATTCCTGGTCCACCCGCCTTTTGTCTGAGGTCTTTTGTTTTTTTGGGGAGGCACTTCCTACACAACTGTTAAGAGGGGTATTTTGTATTCTACTCCTGCTTCTAGTGGTGTTAGTTTACTGAATCCTGTCCTTTTTTGTACAGAGTGTTTCTTTTTATTGTGTTGCAGCATTTACAGGCTGCAGATCTTTCTTTGGTTGGTTGCTTGGTCCCTGCATTGTCTGGTCAGTTTTGCAGACTTGTTTGGCTGGGAAGCATGCATGGAGGGTCCATTCATTGGAACTGCTGGAAGTCCGTCCTTGCTGCTCACTTGCCATGTGTCTTTAGACTCCCTCCCTTCCTCTAGGGAATAATGGTATTTTCTCTTTTGGTCAATTTATATGACATTAATGGGTATCAACATTATTCTCCCGAGAGACCGTTAGGTTTGAGTCAGTGTAGGCAGCATTATGCTTTGTTTCCTCATTGGCATAACTTTTTGTGATGTTGATCTCTTGATAAGCTGCCTATTAGATCTTCTTACCTCTGTAAATACTAAGCAACTAAATCATCTGTGGAGTCCCCTCCTTCCCAGACTACAGTGACAGTTTTTCCTACTCAAGTTCAACTGAAGGCTAAACAAAACAATTAAAGACTTTATATGCCCACCTCTGTAAATGCATCTAATGCAGTTTAACTTGTACAGCAACTAGCCTGTCACATCTCAGTTTTAGCTCACCAAAGAACCTGACTTGCCCTCCTGCCTCTGTTCCTTTTCCCTAAACTATTAACGTTATTACTATTTTTTCTTACGTAACCTTTCAGACTTTGTAGTAACTTTGTAGTTCCTCCTTTTAAATACTCTGCTCTCCTGTACTCTCAGCTGTGCACACTTAACTTCGCCTTGCCTGTTGTTTAATTGTTATAGCTTCAAATCTCCTTACTGCAGCTGCTTCTAATGATTGTTATTCATTTTTTTGTCTGTCCTCTGTCCTTTACTGTCAAGGGTTTCCCATCTACTGGTCCATTTAACCTGGGCTGAAACTCTCATAGAAATTCCTGTTCTGTCTTCTTGCCACATTTTTTCATTTTTTTCCCCTCCCTTCATGTCTTGCTCCATTTAAAAGTGTATCTGGCACTTGCACCATCTTATTCTGTAGTCTTTTTAATCATCTGCTCTTTGTACTCCTGACTATTAATATTTGTTGAATTGTGCTTGATTATTGTAACCTAGTCTGTTTTATAACTTCTCTATTTTATCTATGCCTCTCTTTCTTTATCTGGTGTCCTCTTTATAACTAAAGCTTTTCCTCCTTGACCCCGACCCTCTATGTAGTTCTAGTGTATCCTTGCTTACTGTTTATTTTCAGGTTTTTCCTTCACTGACTTCCTTTCTTTCTTCCCTTTCTAGGCTAGACTACTAAATCTTCAGTGGGCTCCTCTCCTGCCCAGACTCCAGTAACAGTTTTTCCTACTCAAGTTCAACTGAAGACTAAACAAAACACGACTTTATATGCCCACCACTGCAAGCGTATGTAATCTAGTTTAACTTGTACAGTAACTAGCCTGTCATATCTCAGTCTTAACTCAGCAAAGAACCTACCCTCCCTCCTGCCTCTGTTCCTCATTCCTAAACTATTAACTTTCTCACATTTTTTTCTTACTTAATCTTTCAGCCTAGGTAACAATTTTATAATTCCTCCTTGTACATGCTCTACTTTCCTGCACTCTGAACGTTGCACACTTATCTTCTTGCCTGTTGTATAAATGGATCCCATTCAGTTGATTAAACTTCTGAAATGCTCAACATCATATGGCTGAGACTATATAAACATTTTAGAAGGTTGAACAGTGTGAATGGGGATCCCTGTACACTGTAGAATGGGAAATTTGCCATTTTTCTCAATGTAGTATGATCTTGAAGTTGGTATATGTCGCTTGTCTTTCTCTAACATAGATGACAAGCAGGCGGGGTATTTCATTTAGATGATTTAATACATAGGAACACATCAAGATGGATAGCAGCATCATAAAATACAAATAAACTGGTTAACAGACAGACCTTACATACATACATGCTTACATCTCAACAGCTGCTTACAGAATGGCAGTTAGGCTCACACATGTTCAGTATTTATACACTTGTGTAAGCCCTTGGATAGCTTCTTAAAGGTACATATACACACATTGATCTAAAGATTATTTAATTAGCAGGGGTGTGGGGAGTGCAGTGGGGCTTGCCCAACTGCAAAAAACAAAAACAAAAAAAGTTTTTATTTATTTATTTTTTTAATTTTAGTTTTGACCTTCTGAAATATCAGTTATATTGTCTTGGCCATATCACATTCAGCATTTCAAATGTTTGATCGACTGAAACCAATCCATTTAACTGATATAGTTTTGCTATACCTTCAAATCTCCTTTCTGTAGCTGCTTCTATTGATTGTTTTTCATTCTTTCTCTGTCCTCTGTCCTTTACTCTAGAGGGTTTCCTGTCCACTGGTCCAACACATTTCATTCACCCTAACTTGGATTCACTCCACTCCCCTACCCTACCCCCTCTCCACCCACCCCATATTCATTATATTTATAGTTAACTAATGTTCCACACCCACCTAAGCTCCTTCCAAAGATACCTTCTTCAGCAAATTACACTCTCTCTTATTCCATTGTCTCCTCCTTCTTCCTATCACTCTTCCCCACCCTAATCTTCATCTCCACCCCCACACCTTCCACTAACTCCACCTATTCTCTGCCCTACCTTCTCCTATTAATCTCAGTGTAACAGACACTCAACTCCCTTTCTCTTATCTAATTATTAATCCACCTCCTAACACTTTCTCCTTCCCTATCTTACCACTATACCCCATTTATGTTTCTACCATTCCTTTCTCGACTTCTCATTACACCTCTCTGTTCTTCTTTCACCACCTATCCCCTCTCCCTCACCCTATCCTCACTTTAATCCATTTTCTTCCTAATAGCTACCATCTCCCACCATCCCTATAAACACTGCTCATTGCTTACTTAATAAAACTCCCTCTTTCATGCTAATTTCTCTAAACCACAATATGCTTCATACCTAATTCCTCATTCCTCTTCTTCTTCTACTATCATGCTTTCCACCTTTTACAAACAAATTAAACCTCTATGCCTTCCACCAAAAAACACATACATCAACACTATAAACCAAATCCCGCACTTTCTCCCCAAATTTCCCTTCCTATTTCTCCCTTCCAATTGGCTCCTCCACAAGATCAGTACATTGACTTGGACAAGTAATCTCCAAATTTCTAAGCATAAACATCACTTCTATCACCTTACATCCCTAACTCTACTCAACCCCCACAATTCCCATCTCCTCTCCAGTGACATACAACCTAACCCAGGACCAGTCGTTAACCCCTCCATTACTACTACTAGCACACACTCTCCATCCTATTACACTAACTCTACCAACAAACAGCTAACCCTTTTCTCTCTGAATATCTGTAGTGTTGTGAACAAAATAAGAAAATGTCATGCTTGGGTGACCCTTTACTCTCCTGACATAATCATTTTAACTGAAAACTGGGTTAAAGCCCATATCTCTGATAAATAATCCCTTCCCCTGGATATAACATCCTTCATTTGGACCAAGCCTATAAAAAAGGTGGTGGTACTGACATTCTGTATAATACAGTTTGTCGCCTGTATTAAATCATTCTCCTTCCTTCCCACCTGTTAAACTCCTAACAGCTAATTATAAGCTCAATAACTATAATACCTTTACAATTGTAGCAGTCTACATACCCCATGGTGACAACATTCCTCTACTTGAAAAATAACTTGCGTGTCTTTCCCATAACTTAATCAATGAAATTACTCTGTTAGGTGACATTAATATAAATTGGCTTTCTTTATCCACCAAATCAACCTGCTCTTTCATTAATCTACATGGCTTTACTAAACGTATCACTACATCCATATACTTTCACAAGCCTACCAACTCCTCCTCAATCATTGACTGGATACCAGTTTCTAATTCTGACCATTACCACCACTCTCAAACTTTACATAACTCAGTGACCATTCCCCCATTTGTGTCCAAAGATAGTTTGTCCAAGCCCTAAGAACACAAAAACTCAAAGAATTCCATAGCCTTTCAAACTTTCTCCCTGACATTTTCAATAACATGCTGTCTGCTATTAATTGGTCTTTTCTATCCCACCTTCCCCTTGATGAAGCAGTTCTCAAATTTAATTCTATTTTTCTTAACATAATTAACTCACTCCCCTCCAAAAAGTAAGAGTTAAATCCTATTACTCACTTTGGCTATCCCAGTCCACTAGAACTCTAATGCGAAAAAAGCAACAAAGCCTGGATACTCTGGATTAAGATCATATCCCTCTCTTACCTCCAAACCTACAAAGAACTACAAAATCTTTCCAAAAACATGTCATCCTTGACAAGAGAAATTTCATTTTTAAACTACAAACTATTTGTCAAAACAACCCCAAAAGATTCTGGAAAACTATAAACAAAATCCTTCATCCATTTAACCCTAATTCTCCTAATCCCTGTCCTCATAACACTCCACTTGAAACAGCCACCTTACTTAACTTCTACTTGATTGTTACTATTAGTAAACTTGTTCCATCTTTAAACTTCTCTATCCACTCAAACCAGTACCTACAAATTACATTAAATACCTCCTCTGCAAACTTAAACTTTGCTCTCCTCTTGCAGACAACCTTCTGCCATGATTTCTTAAACTAGCTGTAAACCTACCCTATCTCCATTCTCACTAACCGCTCTCTATCAGAATCCACTGTGCCCATATTATGGAAACAGTTCTACACTATACATGTTCGCAAACGAGTCCACTGATTTTCGTTTACTATCACCTCATAGCATTATCATTGTCATAAATACTAGAAAAATGTGTTCGCAAACAAATCATGGATTATCTGCTGCTTGAAAACCTACTCATTTCTATCCAGCATGGATTTCTTCCTTTCCACAGAATCTCTACAGCCCTTATTTCCTTTTCTCACTCCATCTCCCAGGCCAGAAAAAACAACAAATTGGTCTTCTTTTCCTTGACCTCTCTAACGCCTTTGACACTGTTTTTCATCCAGTCTTAATCTCCAAACTACCTGACCTCAACCTCTGTCCATCAGCTATTTCCTCGTTCTCCAGGTGCCTCCAGATGGGAGTGCCTCAAGGTTCTATCCTTGGCCGCCTTCTTTTCAACAGCTTCATTAACCATCTCTCAACATCATGTCCTAACTTCTCTCTCATACAATATGCTGATGCCTCTACTGTCATCTCTGCTGCTGATACCATCTCTGATCTACACACTCTCACCCAAAATTCCTTCACCTCAATAGAAAAATAGAAAAATGGCTCATTAACAACCAGCTTATTCTTAATCCCAAAAATACCAAAATTCTGCTTTTCCTCCCTAAATTTATATTCCCACTCACATCTTCTTACACTATTACTTCACTTAATAACACCACTATTAATGTGGAACCCGATAAAAAAGTCCTAGGGGTCATCATTAATGACCAATTTAAATGTGACCTCCATGTCCACCACTGCATAAAAAACATCAAATCTAGGTTTATTCTACAGAAATAAAAAAGTTCCTTACTAAAGACTCTAGATTCGCACTGGGTCATACTTATCTTCTCCTCAGTCTCGTCTGTAGCTCACACATCCTTACTAACTTACTGACTTCCCTATGTGCCAAACTTAAATCACCTACAACAAAGTTGCCCAATTTGCTGCTAATCAGTCCC
>NC_056741.1:196734784-196792284 GCF_019279795.1 Protopterus annectens
TGTTCTGCCCAGCAACAAAATAAACGGCCTCTGCTAGGCTCAAACACAGAAGCCCACACACCACGGGCAAAGTGATTTACCACTACGCCATGTTGGATATACATAACCCTGATGTATTCAAGACATATCAACCAGTCCAGTCATTCAACAGCACAGTGAATGATTCCAACATGTAAATGTATTTGTGTGAGCAAATATAGTAATATCTAAACAGATACAACATATTAATAGATGTAGATATCTACATATATATATATATATATATATATATATATATATATATATATATATATATATATATATATAGCCACACATCTGTAGATAGCAATGGTAGATTGACAATTACAAATATGTCCACATATACCATTAATGGGGTTGGGATACCCCAAAATAATATACGTCATGTACGAATGGGCATACTCCCCCACAGCCAAACACGTCAGCCCTGCAGTACACTAAAGTGTTACAGATGACATAAGCAGGACTTGACATGACATGTGCACAACATGTAAACAGTACTACAACCCACCTATATAATGTCAGGCCAGTACTAGTAACATATCATGCAGTACAGTGTGGTTCCCATAGGAAATGTAAAATATGGTAACTATCAACATCCCCCAGGGTACATATACACAGACACATATATGCAGATACAGATATACAGATATATATATAGCCATATATGGATATATATCGATATACATGTGACTACACAAACACATGCAGAGATATGTACAGTAAGGCACATATGTAGAAGGTGCACACAATATGAAACAGCCACTATGCCTACAGTTAACACCTTAACAACTGGACACTGCATGGGCCACCCATACAAATGACAATCGTTGCCTGCAACATATGCCCACAGAGAGGTCATAGGATATAACACTGTACACAGGTTTGCAGAAATGGATAACCTTTATTTGTGTACTATTACAGTTGTATATACCATGTATTATAGCTGTTCAGACAGTGGCATCCATATAAACAGAGTAATGCAATTGTGAAACAGTTCTACTAATACAGTAGTCTGGAAAGGTTCACAAGTGTTGCTGTCCAGGCCAAGCCCTAAATATTGTACAATAGTAAAGACAGACTGGGCCACAGGATACCAAACTATCAACAGTAAGTAATGCAGGTGTATGATCCAGCAGCCGATATCTACACTCTGTACAAAATCACTAGTTGGTAAAGATGTCAGTTGACCAAATGGGATGTAACTGTTACATAACAAGGCATAACTGATACCATCACAAGCACACTGACAAACAAAACAGTCTGTATGGCAGGAGGCAGTAGGCTTGCATTAACCCAATGTATGTAAGTAGTGTAAATATAGTTGAAGTGTATGGTACTGTACATCCAGCTACTTTAAGCCAGCCCACCCCTGATACCCCATATGGTGTAACAGCCTAGGGTATTTATGGTGCATCCCTCCTCCAGAATCATTAATACAGGCCCATATACCCGTTACATATACTTGCCTCTGGATTGCATTTGGGCACACATGTATTTTGTAGGTGAAGTCCACACACATATATGGCCTCGGCCCCACCGTAAATGTTGGGGATGTAACAGCAGTGGACTGATGGCAGCAATGGCAGTGTGCTATACTCACAGCCCACTACAGAATAACCCCCAACAGCATGTCATATGTGCAAAGCTTGGTATGTAGGTGGAGGACAGAGGCTGGAACACGGGCACATATGTGGAAAACTGTTGCCATACACTAAGCAAGTTGCTGGTGTTACAGGGTAGTCTGCACCATACCCTTAGTCAGGGAATTGAGGTTAGAAACAGAAATGGATGTAGCCATGTACTGATAGTACTCAACACACACACTGCCAGTGTAATATCTGACAAAGGACCTGCGTGGTGGACAGACACAACATGATAGGCATACCTCTGGCCAGCAAGAGGATAGGCCCACAGTTGTGAGCTATGCAGACAGACTGCATTCCAAGGTAAACTAGTATGTACTCACACACCCTGTAACACCAGTACTATACAAAGCATAACACAACTCTACTCACACTCTGTCAATAGTTCCTGAACCTCCTACAACTATGTGGCTGCCCTGAGTGTGCCAGTTCTCCTGTAAGAGGTATTGCTACCTGCTGTCTGTAACACTGATGGCCACACACAAGACGGATGTCCATCACACAAGAAATGTAAAGGGACCACGCCCACATGATGTAGGGATTTATATTAGGTGGTTGCCATGACAGTGGTTATTAGAAGTACTACACATGTAATCATATATATATGGCTATCTGGATAATTATATGTACATATATTTCCACCATATGTTCTGGGCATGGAGTGTAGCCCTACCCCAACCCCTATAGTCACAAAGTCGCAGTGCAAGGGGATGTCAGGTATGTATAGCAGGTATATCAGTAGATTATTGCTACTGTCATTGGGATTGTCTTCACAGACATGGTGTGTGTGGGAGGTCACATCTGCTTATAACATGTGTGCCATTGGCTACTGATAGACATCCTAAGGACATAATAGTAAAGTACCGCTGCCAGCACGTAATGCCCCTGTGAGCAGCAGCAGAGATATTGGCCAATATATGTGGACATTCTGACACAGTCTGTACAGTCCAGAGGTATACATATAACCCCTTAGTGCAAAACATGTGTACCATGCCTGATAATATGGATGTAGACAGCCATGTAGATGGGTATAACACATAACGACTGGTATACATTTGCCACCATAGGTTATGCATTCACACACCCATGTCTGGCCTGACACATAATAACCACTGGTACAGGGGTGCCATGGCCACATACTACCCACTAGATATTGACATACATCTGTACAGCATCCCACTGCTCAGTCTGACATAAATGACTTTTAAGGGAGGCCTGGCAGCAGTACATCTAGCAAGTATCTGCACATGGCATCTCACTGGGTAAGTACACTAAGCTGCTAGGCATGTAACAATGCACTGTGTAGGCTACAGGCAGACTGACTCAACACTGCCCTACATCTCCTAATGGGGAATGCACATGTACTTCCATATATATAGTAGGCTGCACATGCATGTCAGAGCACAGGGTATGATACACCTGTGTGAAAGTGCATAACCACAACTAACGTGAACACAGCCATGGCCACATATGTTAAGCTAGCATAATATTACAATATATGGACTATCTGTTCGACACCATCCTCATATGTGCCACTCACAGACTGACCCTACATATACTGGGCTGCTACACAGTTTGGTCTGATGGCTGTCTGTGGTATGGGACATGTGTATGTATGGGCTTACAAACATGTAAGCCAATACAGTGCTATTCAGTGGAGTAGCATGCAACATCAGCTAGGATGGGAACTAGAACAATGATATCTCCCACAGTCTGTACACAGGCTAAAGTACATATTAACGATACACACAGTGTTGACATTCACCATAAGTATACAGACCTCAGTACTGTACAAACATCCACAGAATATCCAGGTTATGTCATGAAATATAACCCCTACTGTACATATGTGTAGCAGTCTGATATATCACTGGCTTGTTATTAGAAATGATGACACTAATTCTGGTGTACAGCACATCATGCACGAGATATGTACAAAGGTTGACAGAGTTGTGGCTGGAAGCACATACACAGGGCCAGTATTGACATGTTCCTGTGATAACCTCATACATTTACTGTTGTAACGGGGTGTGTTGCAACACATGTCCTATGAGGGATATGAAGTCAGTAACTGTCACAGTTTTCACCATCTACAGATTGCAATCCTCACACTACCTTCTGCAGTCCACAGATAGATGCTCCATGGGTAACACATGAAACCAAATACATAACACAGTGCCCTGTCTACAGATGACCCTGCAGATGGGGATTCCTCATAAACATGGAACTGACATGGCAGGTATTGAGACATGTAGGACAGCCATATCCACACACACACACACACACACACACACACACACACACACACACACACACACACACACACACACTGTTAAACCAACATTACTCCAAATGCAGTATAGCAGCACTTACTATCTGTACTCAGGTCAGGCACATCCTACCCCTGTGTGTTGCCCTGTTTCCACAGTGTATGTTGTCAGAGGTAAATCCACAATCCATCTGAGATGCTGCTTGCCAAACAGCAGATCTAGTTCCTGCTCACAGTGAATGAAAAGGGCCATCACCAACATGATGTTCCTAGATATTGGAGTGTGTTTCCACACAATTGGCTATGGGAAAGTTACCACAGCTGTTTTACACACACTCAACTGGGGGTGGGCTGCAATTCATGCAGAGGCCATCAGCTGATCATGAGCATCACTTAAAATACACATGCTACTGCATAAGCAAAGTCTCCACATCCACCAGAAAGGGAGTGGGAAAGGCAGACAGAGGCAAAGACATGTCAGGGAGGGGTGGGAGAGTAAAACTGAAGCATGCTTGTGTCACACACCTACCAGCACAGGGTATCAAACCCCTGACAACTATGTTGTGCTATCACAGTTCTATGCAGTTGTTGGATGCGCCATGTGGGTTGCCTGTTGTGAACCCCTCAGAACTTATTTGTGATGGTGAGTGACATCTGCAACAGGAATACGCTAGCTATATGGTAGGTGACGTACACGTGCCTGTCCACATGAACAGGTGCCAGCATCAACACAGCCACACTCTCAAAGGGACACACACACATTGACACACTTGGCAGGGCCAGGAGTACAACTCATCAGTATCGGATTGCCACAACACATCATTGTGCAGGTGTCACATGCACCACCCAGGTCATACGGAGGTTGTATGGGCAAAGGGTATGAGCAGATGTGTGACATCAGACAGCATGCTTCAGTATGCCAGTGGGGGTTGTAGTGAGTGTGGATGTGAACATACACATCATACAACACACACACAAACACACAGGGTGCCGGTACTGACATGCATGGGTGCATGTCTGCACAGTGTGTGATGGTCGACTGTACCAGCCGGCAATACAAGGCTAGGCGATGGGTACACCTTGGCATCAGGCCACATTACAATGGTCTGCATTGTGTAGTTTCTGCATTTTCCCACACAGGTGGATATCATATCCTTCATCCAGTCACCTGGCTGCCAACTGGTTGCCTATTGCATGTGGCCAATGTTGTGCATTGCTTGCCATGTATGTGTTCCTGAGTCCATGACATGGATGGTGTCTGGGATGTCCACACCTCCCACATGCATGAACAGTGACATGTGGAACTGTACCTGGGGTATCGGGCCTATGTTGTGAACACAGATTATCATCAGATGTGCCAGTCTTGCCCACCTGTGGCGGGTACTGGTAATTTCTAGCAGGTTTACCCTGCACCTATATTGATAGCATGCTAATGGCATTCCTTGGTGTCAGTTGCATCTATCCATACAGGGCATGTTGTCAGGCATGGTATCTCCATTGTGGGTCACATGTGATGGCACCACAGGTGTCCATTGGGAAACATAGGGGAGGTGCATTGTCTGCATGTATGTGCATATTGGACAGATGGACAGGGTGCCATGCCCTCTGTAGCCCACTGCTATCACTCTGTAGTTACTATCAGTGGCCAATATGCAGTGTACTACCAGCATATTGGCTGTTGCCTAGGCATATGTGTGTGTGTGTGTGTGTGTGTGTGTGTGTGTGTGTGTGTGTGTGTGTGTGTGTGTGTGTGTGTGTGTGTGTATAAGACATGGGTTGAGACTGTGCCCTGGGTAATACTGGGGTTGCTAACTGTGATTGCCTGACCTTGATGTCACATGTATGGGTATGGCTTTGCACCTCAGCCTCTCAGCTATTTCACATCTATTATCCTTGTACAGTGGACATTGTGATATATAGTAGGGCCACCATATAAGAAATATGCAAAACCCACTCCACATTGGCCACAGGTGTCACACACACACACACACACACACACACACACCTGTCATGTCTTGGAGTAGAACTCCTACCTAACTAGTTTATTAAACTATAGCAGTATGCAGTGCACCACAGACAATACTGGAGTACCCCTTCCTCAAATATGTATAAAAATATTGGATAACATCAGCAAGATTGCCAATGTAGAACATTTGAATTGTAGTGAGTGTGACTAGCCTAAAATGCATTGCTCCCTACCAGACAGTGACACCCACACAAAACATCGATGACCACCTTGTGTGGGTATATAACCCCTAACAGAGGTATATATTACACTACAGCATAGAGTTGTTATAGGATGCACCACAGGGATTAATAGGGAACTAGTTGAAGGGCCGATCTTGTCTCCTGAACCTGACTGACTTCTTTGAATCAGTCTCCAGAGCCATGGACAAGGGTAAGGTGGTCCACACAGCCTATCTAGACCTTGCCAAGGCCTTTGACACCATCCACCACTCTGGAATCTTAGATAAACATACTAAGTTGGGCATTAATCCCTATGTCACCCGATGGGTTGCTAAATGGCTTACTGATAGAACCCACACTGTAAAAGTAGCCGACTCCAAATCCAGCTCCAGACAAGTGACAAGTGGAGTACCTCAGGGTTCAGTCCTGGGGCCGCTCTTGTTTGGCATCTACTTCTCTGAAGTACAGGTCAACACTAAGGGACTCTGGCTAACAAAGTTTGCAGATGACTGCAAACTGGGAGCCATTATTGAATCCCCAAATGATGTGGATACTCTAGAAAAGGGCCTTACAGAAACAGATGCTTGGTGCCAGAGCCATGGGCTCAAGCTCAATGCCAAGAAGTGCATTGTTATCCCCTTTGGGAAAAAACATGTATCCATGAATTACCATATAGGTGGCAGTACACTAAATACAGAAAGTGTGATAAGAGACTTGGGGACACAGGTGGGCAGTGGTCTCACCTTCGATAACCACATCGCCACAACAGTCAGGAAATCCTTCTATGTGGCACACCTCATCACGAAGGGCTTTTCATCCAGAAAAAAGGAGGTCATTGTCCCACTGTACTCATTCCTCATTAGACCCATTATAGAATACAACGCCCCATTTGGTATGTACCTCTCAAGACATCTGCAACAACTGGAAAGGCCTCAGAAGTACCTCACTAAAAGAATCACAGGCCTAAAGCAGATGCCCTACGCTGACCGCCTTAAAAAACTCCAGCTGTACTCTGTCGCATATCGTCTACTCAGAGGCGATCTCTGCTTAACATACAAGGCCATGTCAAACCCAGAGCTGTTGGACATGCTACAAAAAGAAATCCCAATCCCTCAGAGCTACACGCTCCAGGGATCTAAACCTTGTCATCACAATAAACAAAACATGTTGGAGGGATAGGTTCCTGACCCAGAGACTCCCCAGACTCTGGAATAGATTGCCCATACATGTCAAGCAGAGTGTCTCTTTGGACCTCTTCAAGAGGAACCTTGACGATTGGATGGGAGAAAGGAAATTCACCCCAGGGATCACGTCAGTCGTCCTGCTAGACAGGGGTCCAGGAAAGTAAATAATGTGGGAAGAAATAGCCAGGGAATTGTTATGGCTAGGCTTGTATAGGCCCTAGGGCTGATAGCCTAGTACCAACCTATGAACCTATGAACCTATGAACTCTTTCAATAGAGGTGTATTTCACAATGAATGACATCAGCAGGATTGCCAAAGTAGGCCATCTGACATGCATTGCGTGTGACTAGCCTAAAATGCAGTGCTCCCTACACAGACAGTGACACACACACACAAAACATCCACAATCAACATGTGTGGGTATAGATCCCCTAACAGAGGTCTATATCACACTACATCATGGAGTTGTTATAGGATGCACCACAGGGATTACTATAGAACTCCTTCCCCAAAGGTGTATTTTTTAATGAATGACATCAGCAGGATTGCCAAAGTAGTCCATTTGAAATGTATTGTGTGTGACTAGCCTATAATGCGTTGTTCTGTACACAGACATTGAAACACACACAGAACATCCAGAATTGCCATGGGTGGGGATGGAACCCTACTACAGTTCTATATCACACTACAGCAGTACACAGTTACAGGATGCGCAACAGAGATTACTGGGTTACAATCTTCCCAGAGGTGTATTTCTAGGTGAGTGACATCAGCAGCCTTGCCAAAGTTGAGTACATAAATTGTAATGTGTGTGAGTAACCTAAAAAGAATTGCTGTCTACACAGTCAGAAACAGACAAACACGTACACACAGACTCACACACACACACAGTTGTCAAGTCTGGGGTTAGAACACTTACCTAACTACTTTATCACACGACAGCAGTACACAGTTACAGGATACACAAGGGAGATTACTGAGCTACAACCTTCCCAGAGGTGTATTTCTAGGTGGGTGACATCAGCAGCCTTGCCAAAGTTGAATATATGAAGTGTAAGGTGTGTGAGTACCCTAAAAAGCATTACTGTCTACACAGTCAGACTCACTAACACACATTCACAGTTACCAAGTTTGGGGTTAAAACTCCTACCTAACTAGTTTATTGCACTACAGCAATACGCAGTTGTAGGGTGCACTACAGAGATTACCGGGTTGCAACCTTCCCAGAGGTGTATTTCTAGGTGGGTGACATCAGTAGCCTTGCCAAAGTTGAGTATATGAATTGCAAGGCGTGTGAGTACGCTAAAAAGTATTGCTCTCTACACAGTCAGAGACCAACAAACACGCACACACAGACTCACACACACAGTTGCCAAGTCTGGGGTTAGAACAACTACCTAATTACTTTATCACACTACAGCAGTACACAGTTATAGGAAGTGGTACAGAGATTACTAGGCTGCAACCTTCCCAGAAGTGTATTTCTTGGTGGGTGACATCAGCAGCCTTGCCAAACTTCAGTATATGAATTGTAAGGCATGTGAGTACCCTAAAAAAGCATTGCTCTCTATACAGTCAGAGGCAGGCAGGCAGACACACACACACAAACATGCACACAGACACACACTCGCCAGTCTGGGGTTAGAACTCCTACCTAACTAGTTTATCACACTACAGCAGTACACAGTTATGGGACAAACCACGGAGATTAGTTTATTACATTACTATGTAGGATGGGGGGGCACACGTGACACTTGCACACATTTGCTATCACTGTACTGGTATGTCATGTACTCCATTTCATTCTGTATTGCTTACTGTTATGCTGACTAGAGGCATACCAGTGTACTACAGATTGTGGCTTTGGTTGCCCTACATATTATTGTCTGACTTTCTACCCTTCAGATCTAACATCCCACTGGCTGCCCTGCTGTGGTCTGTCTGTGTAGGCCTGGGGGGGAGGTTAACCATAGTCATCATTCTGGGCCATGGCACAGGCTCTGTTTGGGTTTGTCTACACCTGTCCTGCTGGCTGTGACTGCTGTTGGGTATGTGAACTATCTTGACTGGCATGTGTGGGTCATATGGACACACATGTCGCTCAGCACATTTCCTGCAGCTGGTTTTGTCACCCTGTGCAATACTGGCTATTATGGTGACTCCAGTATGTGTTACAGATGTCAAGGTGCCAATATGGGTGTCTACTGTCTGCTGCCATAACATTCAGCCACCTAATTCCCTTGCATGCTCACATCCATACCATAGCTACAGGTAACAACACATTCTACTCCATTTGGCAATTGGTAGGTTGATCGACTTACCTTGAGGGTGTGCCAGACTTGTGGATGGTGCTGGAGAGCTGCCTATGTTGTATGCACATAGCACACTCCCTATACATGGTTGAGCATAGGTAGTGTCATGTTTGGCATCCCTTTTACTGTATGTGCGAGTCAGAGACAGGTGTCATTCCCTGGGTCTCTACTGTGTCAGTGCATGTGCTATGAGTTGCCTCTTTGACAAGGCCAGGGCATACTGGGCACGCATCCTTCTGCCTACTGAGGCAGGCTCAGGTTGTTCCTCTTCCAGGTCACTCTGTGCCTGTGCAGGCCTTGGCATTAGTGGGGGGCTGTGTGGCCCTGCCCTATGCTGTTCCTGCTGCAGCTGTTTCCACAGGATCATATTGTGTAGCATAGCACATACCATAACAATTTGGGTACATGTAGCTGGTGAATACTGCAAGGCTCCACTGGATGTGTCCAGACACCGGAACCATGATTTGAGCATCCCAAACACATGCTCTATTATATTTCTGGCCTGTGCGTGTGCCTCATTATGGCATTCTTGTTCAGGTGTGTCTGCATTTCTGATGGGTGTCATCAACCACGGATTCAGTGTGTACCCAGCATCCCTTACTAGGTGACTGTAGGGGATGTCCCCATTGGCAAATCTCTGGTACAGCTGCGTCAGATGCCATATGTGGGAATCATTATAGCTTCCAGGGCAGCCAGCACACACATTCATTATAATGCCCTGGGCATCACATACGACCTGGCAGTTGATGGAGAGGATGCCCCTGCAGTTGATGTATGCCCTACCCTGCTCACCAGGTGGTGCTTTGATGCATATATGCATGCAGACTATAGCACCCACTACCCCAGGGTATTCTGCTATTTGGTGGAACAGACACATATTGCTAGTCAACACCTCACAGGTGTTGAGGAAATATACATGCTCATTGGCATGTGCTGACATGGCACCAGGAACTGGTGGAATACTCTGGATGCTGATGCTTGTAAGATCCCCATGATATCCCCAGTTGTGCTTTGGGAGGTACCTGTGGCTAGTATAACTAGGCTTACACATACCTTGGTATCACCTGGGATGGATTCCCCTCGGTAAGTTTGGTCCAGTATCTGTTTGCCTGGGATGACATGGTCGACAGACCACGATGCCTTGCCAGAGATGGCCTGCAACTGTTACCCCTGGGATTCTGGATACTGGCAAAGGCTCTTGCTACCTCTATAGTGCCTTTTTTAGGCAAGGTTCAAATGACAAATTTACCACCATAACAGGAACAGGCAAGCAAAAACTGAGGGTAATGCTACTCAATGCTAGAAGTCTAAATCTCAAAATGCACTCACTTGAGGCACTCCTTAAAATGGAGAACATCGATGTCTGTGCAGTGACTGAGACCTGGTTCAAGGCTCCAGAGAGCACCCCTGCATTACCAGGCTATAATTCATACCACACTTTTCGGCTATCTAACCTGGTCTGGAACACCAAAGGTAGAGGTGTGTCCATATTCATTAAGGATATCTACACCTCCAGGCTAGTTGCTCAGCATAATGCAGCCAAGGCTATCCAAGTACAACTAACTCTGAGCAAAACTGCAATCCAAATTGTAGCCCCAGGATTCCCACTCCTATTTTCTTGATATACTGGAAAATGTTAGGGTTCAACCAAACACCCTAATATTGGGCGATTTCAACTACCCCACCATTAACTGGGAAAACTACTCATGTGCCAACTCCTTCGCTCAGCGCTTTCTAGAATTCATAAATTCCAATGCCCTGGATCAACTTATCCACACCCCCACCAGGGGCAACAGTATCCTAGACCTAGTCATTACCAACATGCGTAACCGGTGTTCTACACCTGAAGTTAACTCCTCGTTAGTCAGATACGACCATAAGCGAATCACCCTAGATATCCACATCCCGCCCCCACCCCCCATTAAGGAAACTACGGTAAAAAAATTTCTCCAAAGCCAATTTCATGCTTCTTAAGCCAGAAGTGGTGAACTTCATGACACCCATGCAGATAGACAGTACAGTTACGACTGCTGAATCCTACACAAATGCACTCTATAAGCACTTACACGAGTGCATGGATTGTGCTTTCTTAAACAGAACAAAGATGCTGTCCTCCAAACGACAGAAGGAAGAAATTGTTGCAAAAGAGAGTAAAATCCCATGAGTGGAGGAGCTCCCTGGTCAGCCTCAGCAAGAAGCTAAGATCCCTTATAAGATCCACCAAAGCTAACTATGAAAACAAGATTGCCACTGATTCTAAGGACAACCACAAAGCATTCTATAGCTATGTCAAGAATCTCAATGGCAACACCCAGATCTGCTCTGAGTTACAGCACAATGGTGCAAAAATTACAGAACCAACTGATATTGCCAACATCCTGGCAGATAGGTTCAGTGCTAATTAACTACCCTCTCACCCCCTATAGGGCCCATATCTATACAGGAAGAATGCAGAGTCCCTGTAATCACATCTTCACAGGTAAAAACAGCACTCTCTAAAGCCAAAAACACAGCATCCGTTCTACCGGACAACATCCTAAGCTGCGTTTTACATGAACTTCAGAACAAACTGGCTCCCCACCTAAGCAGCATGTTCAGTCATAGCCTCACATTAGGCTTTGTGCCCACTGAATGGCACACAGCAACAGTTATCCCACTCCACAAAGGGGGAGCCACTACTGATCCTGGGAACTATCACCCTATTAGCCTGACGAGCCTGGTCTGCAAGGCAATGGAATGTATCATCATGGAATTCATAAACAAAAACATTGGTAACCTCCAAACTCTGGACCCCATCCAGTTTGGGTTTATGAAAGGCAGATCATGCCTCCTGAATCTGGTCGACTTTTCTGAGGCAGTCACCAAAGCCGTAGACGAGGGTAAGGTGGTTCACACAGCCTATCTTGACCTTGCCAAGGCTTTCAACACCATCCTCCATTATGGAATTATAGCTAAACTCAGTAAACTAGGTATAAATCCCTTTGTGACAAGATGGGTTGCCAACTGGCTCACTGACAGAACCCACACTGTAAAAGTTGCAAACTCCAAATCTGACTTCAAACCATTGACAAGTGGAGTACCACAGGGTTCAGTCCTGGGACCTCTCCTGTTTGGTATCTACTTCTCTGAAGTACAGGCTAACACAGAAGGCCTCTGGCTAAAGAGGTACACAGATGACTGCAAACTAGGAGCTATAGTCGAGTCCACAGATGATGTGAACATCCTACAGAGGGGCCTCACTGAAACAGATGCCTGGTGTCAGAGCCATGGCCTCAAGCTCAATGCCAAAAGGTGCATTGTTATCCCCTTTGGTAAAAACCCTGTACTAATGAACTACCACATAGGCAGCAGTCTTCTTAACACTGAATGTGTGATAAGAGACCATGGGACCCAGGTGGACAGTAGTTTTTCCTTTGATAATTACATTGCCACAGTAGTCAGGAAATCCTTCAACATGGCACACCTCATCACAAAAGGGTTCTCATCCAGGAAAAAAGAGGTCATTGTTCCCCTCTACTCAACACTCATTAGACCCATTATAGAGTAAAACACCCCTTTTGGAATGTACCTCACAAGACATCTGCAGCAGCTGAAAAGGCCACAGAAGTACCTCACAAAGAGAATTACTGACCTCAAACAGTTGCCCTACCCTGATTGTCTCATAAAACTCCAGCTTTACTCTGTAGAATATCGCCTACTCTGAGGTGATCTCCGCCTAATATATAAAGCTATGTCAAACCCAGACCTGTTGGACATGCTACACCTAAAGAAATCCTAATCACTCCTAGCTACACTCTCTAGGGACCTAAACCTTGTCACCACAATAAACAGGACTTGCTGGAGGGATAGATTCCTGTCCCAGAGACTTCCCATACTCTGGAACAGGCTACCCATCTATGTCAAGCAAAGTTCCTCATTAACACTCTTCAAGAAAAATCTTGATGAGTGAATGGGAAAGAGAAAATACACCCCGGGGATCACTTCTGTGGCTCTGCTCAACAGGGATACAGGAAATGAACTTTCTTGGGTTGGCATACGCCAGGGAACTTTGTTGGCTAGGCTTGTTTAGGCCCTTGGGCCGATAGCCTAGTACCTACCAATGAACCTATGGTGTGTCAGGTGTGGCTGGCACAGCTCAACTATTTGCTGTAGGAGGTCTCTGTTCACCCTATAGCCCTCCACTATCTCCAGCTCATGTAGCCCCTGGTAGGTACCCTGGGTCTGTATACTCTTCTCTGTCTCCTCACTGTGGGTTATTTGGCAGCATTCACATCCTCACCACCCTCGGCCTCTTGCACATGTTGTTCTATGTTGCCTGCTGCAGCCCTACACATTTTGTAGGTTTGTTTGTTAAAATGTCCCCACTTGTATACACTGCTGGTGTAGAGTGTAAGAGAAAACAGTGGTGAAGGTTTTTGCTTAGTTTATAGTAGTGTGGTGGGCTAGGCTGGTCTGCTGCCTCTGTAATTAACTGATTCTGATACATTTCACCTGCCAGCTAAGCTAGTTCCCCTTGATTTCCTTCCTACTGCTGTTTTCCCTTCCCCATTGCCTCCCTTTTTCAGCCCGTGTGCACGCCGCTCAGAGTGCTGAATTTTTGCACACTGCTTCTATTTCCTGGTTTAACTTCTTTTTTCTTCCTGTAAAACCCAGTGTGTGGCGTGCACACCTGCTTAGGCTTTGTAAAGAGGGCTAGGCAGGTTTAGACACACCCCCTAGCTTAGCTGGGCTAAGCTAGGAGCAAACCCGAGACACAGGGCTCCAATCCGCTTACAGTATGCCTGATACACCCCCCATGATGTCACCTACCTCCTAGACTTGCACCCAGCTATTCATACTCTTACACTGTTGGGACCTGTCTCACATGCTGGGAAAACTGGGATTCACTATCCTTCTCCTCATTTGCATAGGATTACCTGCTAATCCATAGTTACATGTCTCACACTGAGCCTCCCCCCTTAGCAACCACTACTCACTGGCCAGGTTGCCTTTTGCCTGCCATTGACTTGCAAGGCAGAACACTGATTTTAGTTAGAATGCTTATTTTAGGTTTATTTTCTTATTTTACCCCCAATCCTGTTTGCATGCTGCTGCCCTATGCTTAAACAGCCAAGATCGGCTAAAAAAATATAAAAGTAAATCTTTTTATTTTTTTTATTGTTTGCAATGCCAGTGACCTTATACTTGGCCATTGGCATGCTTCCTCAATAATAAGAAGCCTTTATTTGGAGCTGTTATAGCTCCATTTTGGATTTTGCAGATATGTACTCGGTTTCTAACCGAGTACATTTCTGCAGACAGCACTAGTCTTGCACGGACTGTTGCAAGCTTCCAGGATTGCAAAATCACCTAATTTGCATGGATTTCACCTGCAAATGGGGTGATTTGCATACCAGGGCTTAGTCCGTGCAAGATTAGTGAAAGAGCACTCATGCACACCCCTGCAAGCTGTTGCTGGATTGCACGGCAGACATATTGCCTGCGTGGGCTCCTGAACCACTCTTGCACTCCATGCAAGCTTTTGTGAATCCGGGTGGCTGTCTTTCACTTTCTGCTCTTAACTGAGTTGAGTTCCCCCCCTTCAACTTCAACTTCAAAAATCTTTTATCTGTTCAGTCCTCTGCAAATCCTCTGCCTGTGTTATCATCTCTAATCTGGTATCTCTCTATATTCCAGCAAGACCTCTCCAGAGCTGTAGAGCTGTATGTGTATATATATATATATATATATATATATATATATGTATTGTTAATTGTTCCTTAAAAGTTTTATGCTGACTTTCTGTTCTGTTAGTTGTGAGTAACTTAGCCCCTGCTTCAAACAACTCTTCATTGTATATAGCCTGTCTCAAATGTGCATGGCTTCAGCATCTCCTCTTTGTACTCATCTTGTAAAGCGTACATAGCATAAATATTGCTGTAAACTAGTTTATACTGTTTTATTTGCTTTATTGTAAGCACTGATATTTACTTTAGATTATTGTTTGTCTTCAATTAGTTATCTCTGCTATTGTGGAGGTTTTCGCCCCGGGCCACCACTGAAAAAGGGATTTTGCTCATTTGGACATTCACGGTCAATAAATGTCAAATAAGTAAATAAATAAATAAATTATGTTTTTCACCCTGTGGGGACACAATTGTGTCCATATGATGGGTGTCAGGTTTTAGAGACAGCAGAGCATAGTTTTCTTCAGTGTCCCAGGGTGGCTGGTTTTTGGGAGGGTGCACAGCATCATTATTCAGTGGAGTGACACGTGCTTCTTCTCACTATTGAAAAATGTTTATATGGGGACTATGGTTGTGCCTAGTCAACAGCTGTTGCTAGGGCAGATTTTTTTTGGAATCAGCTTTGTGACTTGTTTAAGCCATCCATTGTAGTGAGTTACATGCTAGGAAGATTGTTTCAGTCCCTGATTTGTTGCAGCAGTTGTGATTATGGTTATGGCATAAAGGGTGGGGGAGGCTGAGTAATTTGCATATTCATACTTATTTCTTCCTTTTTGCACAATAGGAGATTTACTTTTTTGATGAGTCTCTTGCACTGTTGTTTTTATCAGTGCTTTTTGTGTTTCAGATGTAGTTCTCTCCTGTTTTGCTTTATGGAGTTATTGTACAAGCCACTGCACTCTTTTTGTTGTGGGCTTCCCCAGCTTTGTACCCTCCTGGTGGCCTTTTCTTTTTTGTTCTGTTTTCACAGTATTACAGGACTATTTGTTTTTGATTTTGTGTTCCTTTCTTAGTTTCATCCGTTTGGTTTCATTGGGGTGTGTGTTTTGGATATTAGTAAGATGTTACTCTTTGTTAGGTTTTTATGTCCTGCAGTACTGTTACATGTCTTGCTTCTTTTTTTTTATTTTCTTCTTTTTGAAGACTTTTTCCCAGGCCTTCTTAACTGTTTTCTTTCTCATTCTTAGCCTTGTAGGACTTGTTATGCTCACTGTTAGGGTTCTTTTCCCTAGTCTTTCTTTATGGCCTAAGAATTATGTTTTTGTTAGGGTTTTTTGGTCCTACATAGCTGTTGTCTCTTTCTTTCTCAGTTTTGCAAGGTCTTTTTTTTAATTTTAATTTTTATTTTTATTTTATTTTACATTTCTTGAGTCTCTTTTTTTTCTTATTTGCTTTCATTTCTTTTCCTGGTCAGTATGACTCCAAGCCCTAGGCCAATCACCCTTCACCAAACAGAGTCCAGTCAGCACACTTCTCTCACAAGGGTGCAGAAGGCTCTTTTCCAATCAAATATGGCTTGGAAAATGTGCTCAGAATACATCAGCCACTACAAATAGACCCAGAGGCAGCTAACATATATGTGGACTATGCTGTAGCTACTAGCTACACTAATTTAGGCAGGAAACACTAAAAATAGTTTTAAACAGCAGACGAAACAGTAGTGATACATGAAAAATGTGTTAAACTGCAGAAAAGCAGCAAAGAGACACCAATTGATGTTTTAAACTGCAGACACCTTAGTTATTTAAAACACTGTTTGGTGGGAAAACAACAAACAGAACAGATGCTTTGCAAACAGTGAAAAATAGCAACAATGACTTTGCAAACAGTGAAAAAAATAGCAAAAAAAAATTGCAACAGTGAAACAGCAACAAAATAGAATTTAACAGTTACAGTAAAGCAAATAATTGCAGTACACATAGTGCAGTTTAGTTTACAGTATTACAATGCAGTATTAAATAAACAGAATACAATAAAAAGTACAGTAAATAGTATAATTAAGCAAAAAAAAAAAAAAAAGAACAGGCAACTTAAGGTTTTTGGGAAGCTCAGAAGCCTCTAGTCATCTGGTATCTCAGCTCAGAGTCGTGTCTGGAAGCCCACCTCAGTTCAGCTTTCCATGGAACTCACCATCCTCTAACAATCTGTTAGAACAAAAGTGTGGATGAAAATAGGTTGTGGCAGCAGATCAAACTGAAACTGAGTGACAGTTGCCCAGATAGAAGCTTGGAAGTCTGCCATCCACAACCATATAATCTTTCTATTCAAAGACATTATCCTTCTTCATAAAAACATAGTGCCTCTCCCTATGCATAGATAGATCCCTGCACAACATTTACCATGTAATATGTTTTACTCCTACTTTCTTAATTGCTAGCAATATCAAATCTACCTGTGGTCCATTCTCAGTGATCCATACTCACAGCTGTCTCAAACATATCCCCTGATCTCTGATAAGCACTGGTACCATTAAACTCTAGGGTAATGGTTAGAAAATATGGTAGGAGATAGTAGGAGGTTGGTACTGTATAAGTTATCCATAGAATTAAATCTGTTAACCAAATAGCTTTAATCACCACTGTAATGGACAGAGATGCTGGTTTAACCCTGCATCATTATCAATATTTGAATGCTCAACAGAACTAATGAGATGAGGTTTCAGTCCCACTACTGATATTATTAAAATAGGAAGGACAAATAGCCTTAAGGTTATGTGGAAAATATGCACTATTGCCTTGGGTAATCTCCAAGTTCTACAATTTACAGAAAAGCTAGACAATGCCCAGTTACAGATCAGAGTGATAATCAGTGGGTCCCCATCCACCTCATTTCAAGCCCATACCAGTCAATGCAGCAAAGCCAGTAGTAACTGAAACTTGACTAGGATTATTTTGCACAAACACTTTCAAACATTTTTGTTCAGAATGGGGTAAATGATAACAGTCCATTATCATCTTTCAAGCTTAAAGGTTCGATACTGCCAGTTAGTCAAAATGAGGAAAACTATTAACATGCCTTACTGTTTAACCTTAAAATAATCCAGGCATTTAATTATTCAGCTAGAAGCCAATAGCATTGTGTAGTCACCATCCTAGAAGAACAGACACCAAACTGTTGTGCAAATAGTTTACTATCAAAATGTTGAAACTGAAAACAGTTTCTTACAAAAGTACCGAATTGTTTATCTGACTTTGGTAATACTGAATTACCAAAATGTCTGAAATGGTAGTAACCACGACAATCAACATTCGAACATCGGACATTCCAGTGTTGAAAGTCCATGCTACCATTAATATTTTTGCAAGGGAAACCCCCCCCCCCGCATCCTCCATGGGGGGAAAGCCCCCACACCCCCCGCATGTTATATATACCAACTCCAAGATCGCACTAAAGTGAGGAAAATATAAAGTTCCTAGTCCACACTGTACTGCGATCTCCATTTATAATGTCAACCTCATATGAGCAAATGAACACTGACATTTGCTAAAGTAAATTCAAACACGTTCAGTTTGGCATTATAGAAACTGTGGATACATGCAATCAACCATCCCAGTTTTGTGTAAGTGTCTTTCCACATTATGATAGTAAACAGGGCAAACAAGTTAAAATGCATGAACCATTACTGATATATAAAACATTAACCACAAACATTTAAAGATGAATAATAAAATTCTTTATTTGAAATAAATAAGTTAAAGCAATTTTCAAGAAAATATCCAGACAATATAAAGATTTGCATGAATATAATATAAAGATTTGTGAAATTGAAAATAAATAATTCAAAATGAAGAGTAATGATTAGAAAGGACTATCTAACATCTAAATTAGAAGTGATCTATTTTTGGTGAAGGTATATTGTAACTTACTTTTTTTGACTTTTATGTATGTTGATAGTCATTACAGGCAATGGTTGAAGTCATTCTGGATGGTTAACCCCGACAAGGGAATCCTTTACCTGATACTTTTTTGAATTAAAAATCATACCTTCTGAAAGTTCCCAAATAATTATTTCCTGTGGCTTTGAGTTTCAGAAAATGTTCTTCCTGTTTTCAGAATTAAAGTCTAAGGGGTAAAGCGAACATTCACTAGGCTAGAGATCAAATAAATACATCATTGTTTGACCTAGCTAAAATCCTCAACCAGAGAGGTCTGCAAAAGGGTAAACATTTGAGAGATATACTTTCACAGAATAAATGCAACTTCATTCCACTTTATACATTTTTTAGAACATTACTGGTAAGGCAAATACAATGAGACTTCTTTGACGTTTGTTAAAACTGTTGTTTTGTTAAGGTAATACAACTAATATAGATTGTATATTGCCTATACATTTTACTTTGGAAAAAAAACAGTTAATTTTCTTTTAGTTATTATAGTCTTTCTCCCATATCTCACTCCTACCAAGGTTAAAAGCAAATTTTGTTGTAATATACTTATGAAACAAAACAGTTATGTTAAACTTACATTTTGTATCACATTCATCTATTTTTTTTGTTTGGAAAGTCCATTAAAGTTTTGGTAACAGTACAAAACTCTTTTAAAATTTTAGCTGGCATCTCCTTTGCTCAGATATTTAACCCTGCTCTTTTGATGTTTTTGTTAGGTAACTGTATCCAAAATACATGCTGTAGGTAGAATGGACACTCTAAATTGGCCCAAGGTGTGAGTGTGTGTGCATGTGTGCCTTCTGTGGATGTTTGGGCACTGGGCTGGCAACTCAACACTGTAAAACTCCACTGCCAATCATTCTGCAGACTGTCGTTCCACTGTGGTGACCCCTAAGTGGGAAAAGTCGAAAAGAGAAGAAGTTAGTTACCTCTGTCTGCATGGCTTTCTACAAGCTGGGTATATCCTGACTGTGCTTTCTGTTTTAACTGCATTTGACACTGTTGATTAGCATGGTAGCACTATTTTATATGCTTTGCAATGCCTAACAAATAGCAAATTTGATTAAGCCTCCTTATGTATGCTTTATGCTCATGTGACCTGACAAAAGGAATACCATGGATTGTTGCTAGAAGTGCCTGACAGATGCATTGACCCACCAACTACTGTATTATTTTTTCATCCAGACCCTCTTTCAGACTCTGTTTTCTATACAATAAACCTTTTATGTAGTATGCATATTCACTCTGCCTTGGAGGATTAGATGCCCCCTTGGTTAGCTTCCTCATATTTTACAAACTGGGATATGATTGCCTGCCTTAACTCTCTCTCGCTCTCTTACTTTGTAATCCTCCACAGTTATCCATCTAGTAGAAGTCCAGTACTTTTTTGACATCTGTGTCTCAGACTCATTGCTCTTACTTCCCTTGAAATGATTCTTTCTGATGAAGACCATTACCCTCTGATAGCTTAGGCTTTGGTTATGACTTTTCATTACTAACTAGCTATTCCTCTGAAGAGGCTACATTGCCAGCATACATTGGAGATGTGGACAATTGTTGAATTTCAACATTGCTTCCAGTTCATAGGTTCATAGGTGTGTACTAGGCTAATGGCCCTGGGGACTTTACAAGCCTAGCCCATAGAAGTGCCCTGGCATTGTGCCACCTGTCGTTAGTTTCCAGTGCCTCTATCAAGTAGAGCCACTAGAGAGATGTCTGGGGTGAACTTTCTATTTCCCATCCACTCACCAAGATTTCACTTGAAGAGGGCTAGTGAGGTGCTCTGCTTGACACGTATGGGAAGTCTATTCCAGAGCATGGGTAGTCTCTGGATTATGAACCTGTCCCTCCAGCATGTTGTGCTGATTGTAGTAATGAGGTTGAGGTCTCTGCACCATGTGGTGCAGAGGAATTGGGATTTCTTTAGCTGTAGCATTTCTAACAGAGCTGGGTCAAACATGGCTTTGTAAGTCAAGCAGAGATCACCTCTTAGTAGACGATATGAGACAGAGAATAGCTGGAGTTTTTTGGGTCTGTCCTTGTCAGATGTGTTAAAGGTCTAGGATCCTCTCTGTAAGGTACTTTTGTGGCCTCTCCAGCTGTTGCAGGTGTCTAGTGATGTACATGCTGAATGGGACATTATACTCTATGATTGGTCTAATGAGGGAAGAGTAGAGAGAAATGATGACCTCTTTCTTCCTGGATGCAAATCCCTTGGTAATAAGATGTGCTACCTAGAAGGACTTTCTGACCGCAGTGACAGTGTGGTGGTCAAAAAAGAGGTTGCTGTCATCCTGTGTCCCCAGATCTCTTATACTGCCTTCAGTGATCAATGGGCTATCATTGATGTGGTAATTAGTGGGAACTGAATTTTTCCCAAAGGGGATGATGATGATGCAATTTTTGGCATTAAGCTTAAGGCCATGGTTTTGACACCAGTCACTGGTCTCAGTGAGACCTTTCTGTAGGATGTTTGCATCACTTGGGGAGTTAATAATGGCTTGCAGTTGTCTGTGAATTCGGTCAGCCATATTCCTTCCGTTTTGGCCTGGGCTTCTGAGAAGTAGATAACAAACAGGACAGGACCCAGGACTGATCCCTGTGGTGCTCCACTCATGACTGGTCAGCAGTCTGACATGGAGTCTCTACATTCACACTGTGGGCTCTATATGTGAGGCAATTTGTAACCCACCTAATGATATTGGGGTTTATGCCTAGTTTGCTGAGTTTTATCAATAATTCCTGAGTGAGGAATGGTATCAAAGGCCTTTGCCAGATCAAGGTAGGCTGTATAAACTGCCTTATGTTCATCCACCATCTGGTGAAAAAGAAATCAACCAGGTTGAGCAGGCATCACAAAACCAAATTGCGTGGGATCTTGAGTTTGGAGATTCCTTATATCCTTGTTAATTAAGTTCATGATGATGCATTCCATAGCCTTACATATCAGAATTGTCAGGCTAATGGGGAAATAATTTCCAGGGTCTGTAGTTGCTCCTCCTTTATGGAGAGGGATGACTGTAGCAGTGCGCCATTTGGTAGGGACAAATCTTGAGGTGAGGCTGTGAGTGAACAGAGCACACAAATGTGGTGCCAGTTCACTTTGTATTTCATGTAGAACACAGCCAGGGATATTGACAGGTCCCTTGGAAGCTGTATTCTTGGCCTTAGACAATGCAGCTTTAACCTGTGCTGCAGTAATGTTGGGTGCCTGGCATTCTTCTGGTATTGAGATTGGTCCTTGGGGGGGGCGGGGGGAGGTAAAGTTGACACTGAATCTGTCAGCCAATATGTTAGCGATATCTGTTGGCTCAGTATAGGAGGTATCATTGTGCAATAACTCAGAGCAAATCTGGTTATTGCCATGGAGATTCTTGATATAACCTCAGAAGGCTTTGTGGTTGTTTTTAATGTCTGATGCAATTCTGCCTTCATAGCTGGCTTTGGAGGTTTTGATGAGGGATCTCAACTTTTTTGTTGAGACTAATAAGGGAATGTTTCCAGTCTTGAGACTTCACCTTTTTCTGCAGCAGTTTCTTCCTTCTGTTGTAGAGTTTATTAATGGCAGGGGAGCACCAGACTGGCGTCCTTTTTTTTGGAGGAGAGCATCTTGGTTCTGTTGGGTATGGCTAGTTCCAAGCATTTATGTACGTGTTTGTACAGTGCATTGGTGTATGATTCAGCAGTCATGAATCTATTTTCCATTGGCATAGGTGTCGTGAAGTTAACCACCTCTGTTTTTAGGAGTCCAAAGTCAGCTTTGAAGAAGTTTTTCATGGTGGATACCTTTGCTGGGGGTGAGATGTGGATTTCCATGGTGATTAATTTACGGTTGGATCTAACCAGGGAGGAATTGACTATTGGTGTAGAGCAATGTTTGCCCATGTTAGTAATAACCAGGTCAAAAATGTCGCTTCCTCTAGTGGGGGTAAGAATGAGCTGGTCCAGGGCATTGGAATTGATGAATTCCAGAAAGCATTGGGACAGTGAATTGGTGCATGAGTAGTTTTCCCAGCTGATGGTGGGGTAGTTGAAGTCATCTAGTATTAGAGTGTTGGGTTGTATCTTAATAGTTTCCAGGATGCATAAGAATGTGGAGTAGGAGTCTTTGGACATGGGTGGGGACCTACAGCAGGCTATGACCTGAATCACCATCTTACCCAGTGATAGTTGTACCTGGATTATCTCAGATGCATTATGCTGGGCTACTAGTCTGGTGGTGTGCATATCCTTTGCAAATATGTAGACACCACCACCTTTGGAGCTTCGGTCCATGTTCTCAGGCCGAAAGGTGTGGAATGATTTATAGTCTGGTAGTGCAGGGGTGCTTTCTGCTGCTTTAAACCAGGTCTCCGTTACAGCACAAATGTTGATGTTCTCCATTTTGAGGAGTGCTTCAAGCAAGTGGATCTTGAGATTTAGACTTTTAATGTTGTGCAGCATGACCCTCAGATTGAATTTATTTATAGCTGTTACGGTGGTAATTTGGTCTTCGGAACACCACCTAAAAAGCCACTATAGGGGTGGCAAGCACCTTAGCCAGTACCTGGAAACCCAGGGGTGACAGATGCAGGCCATCTCTGGCAAAGCATCAACGTCTATCAATCATGTCGTCCCAAGCAGACAGACAGACAGATACTGGATCCCCTTAGAATGACACCAGAAACTTAGCCAATTGTTGAAGTCAATCATTTTCTTTTTGTACTGTGGTATCCATCTGGGCAATGGTAGGATGCTGCTCAGGGCTAGGGTCATACCTGCCTGTGCCACATAATCCGAGAGCTCCACCATGTCTCTTTTTATGTATTCCAGGGAGGTGCATCTCAGGTCATTCACACCCACATGGGCAATGACAGAGTCATACTTGTACTTGTTGTGGAGTGACCTGAGTGTGTGTGTTATGTGTCGGATTCTGGCACCTGATAAACAGCTGACTGTTACCTTCTCCTTATTCAACCAAGTTAGTGGGATATCAGTGTGCTTCACTATTGAGTCACCTATGATTATTGTATTGGGCAAGCTGTTTTGCCTTAGGGGCTTAAGTTGAGGGGCACAGTGTGTAGGTGTGCTATGTCTCTTGTGGTTTATGCTGCGTTGTGGTGGCCAAGTGCATTTCTGCCTTGGAGGTCTCTGCTTTTTGGGGAGATGTCTACTGAGAGCCTCTGCAAAGGTAGATGTGTAGTTTATGTTTTTATGTGAGGACTGTGATGGTGGGTGTTCTGGAGGGCTATGTGCTCCATGTGGTGTGGTGCAGGTGTTGACCTTCTCCTCCTGACCAGCTACTCCAGTCTTGGCTGGAGAGTGCATGGCTTCCAATTTGGAGATACAGGTGCATCTCACACAAGTCTGAGTGTTGGGAGGTAAGAGGAGAGGGTTGTCTGTGTACATGAGGCAGTTGCTATACTGCCTCAGAATGCCCAAGTTCACCAGGTTTATAGGAGCAAGCACAGGAAGGAGGGATGATCATCATTACTAAGTACTGGAGCTGTTTCCTTATAGTGCTGATAGCACTTATGTGTGCTACAATAATTGCTATAAAAAGCCTGGTGAAGTGCTGGCAAATAAGCTACGAGTACGAGAGAGAAGAGAAAGTTAAAAGGGATGGGAAAAAACTGCTGAAACGACCAATAAACTACAGTTTCAGAACCAGAAATCACTCCTCTTGTGGTAGATAGGCTACCTAGTGATTACCACTCCCACTGATAAGCTGCAAGGCTTCCCTCTAACACAGAAGGGTCTGGGGAACTCAGAAACTTACAAAACAGTCATGGATACAGCAAATCTGTATCTGGACTACTCTAGTAACAAAAAAGGTGGAAAACAAGCTTGGAACTTTTTCCCCCCAGAAAAAAAAGTTAACATATAGCTGGAATACCTCAAAAAGAGTTTAAAAATATACAACTGAACCTCTGGATACTGCATACCTGACTATGCTACCCAATTGTAAGGTTAGGAACGCAGTAAGAAAAAACGCATAGTGAAGCACAGATTAATCACTTATAGTCACAGTTAAACAGCAACAAACTGCAGTAACATGCAATCAAACAGTAATGAATTGCAGTAGATAACAATGAAATATCGTTAGTAGATTGCTTTGACACAATAGCTCACAAATCACAACAGTAACAGCACAAATAAAGCAGTGATTCAGTAGAACACTGTCATCAATTTAGTGAGGCTACCAATAAGCAGTAATAAATATGGCAAAGAAATGCATGGATCTCATCATACCCAATAGAACCAAGATGCTCTCCTCCAAAAAAAGGAAGCCAATCTGGTGGTCCCCTGCCATAAACAAACTCTACAACAGAAGGAAGAAACTGATGTGGACTAAGGTGAAGACCCAAGACTGGAAAAACTTCCTTATTAGCCTCAACAAAAAGTTGAGATCCCTCATCAAATCCTTCAAAACTAGCTATGAAAACAGAATTGCAGAAGATAGTAAAGACAACCACAAGGTCTTCTATAGTTATGTAAAGAATCTCCACGGCAATACGCAGATTTGCTCTGAGCTACTGCACAATGGTACTTTCTATACCGAGCCAACAGCCAACAGATATTACCAATATACTGGCCGACAGATTCAGTGCCAACTTTACCCCCCCAAAAGGACCAATCACAACACCAGTAGATTGTCAGGCACCCAGTACTACTGCTGCACAGGTTAAAACAGCACTGTCCAAGGTCAAGAATACAGCTTCTATGGGGCCTGACAATATCCCTGTCTGTGTTCTACATGAACTACAGAGTGAACTGGCACATCACCTGTGTGCCCTGTTCAATCACAGCCTCATCTCAGGCTTTCTGCCTACCGAATGGTGCACTGCTACAGTCATCCCTCTCCACAAAGGATGAGTGACCACAGACCCCAGGAACTATTGCACCATTAGCTTGATGAGTGTGATATGCAAAGCTATGGAACGCATCATCATGGACCTAATAAACGAGGATATAGGGAATCTCCAAACTCTGGATCCCACTCAGTTTGGTTTTGTGAAGAGTAGATCATGCCTGCTCAACTAGGTCGACTTCTTTGAGTCAGTCGCTAGAGCTATGGATGAAGGCAAAGTGGTTCATACAGCCTACCTTGATCTGGCCAAGGCCTTTGATACCATTCCTCACTCAGGAATCATTGAAAACCTCACTAAGCTAGGACTCTGCATCACTAAGTGGGTTGCAAACTGGCTCACAGATAGAGCCCACAGTGTGAAAATAGCCGACTCCAAGTCAGATTGCTGACTAGTCATGAGTGGAGTCCCACAGGGTTTGGTCCTGGGTCCTGTCCTGTTTGGTATCTATTTCTCTGAAGTCCAGGCCAACACAAAAGGACTCTGGCTGACAAAGTTCACAGATGATTGCAAGTTGGGAGCTATTATTAACTCCCCAAGTGATGCTGACATCTTACAGAATGGTCACACTGAGACCAATGACTGGTGTCAGAACCATGGCCTTAAGCTTAATGCCAAAAAATGTCACCATTCCCTTTGGGATAAACCTGGTTCCCATGAATTATCACATTGATGGTAGTCCACTAAACACAGAAGGCATTATAAGAGATCTGGGAACACAGGTTGACAGCAACCTCTCCTTTGATCACCACATCGCCACTGTGGTCAGAAATTCCTTCTCAGTGGCTCATGTCATTATTAAGGGTTTTGCGTCCAGGATGAAAGAGGTCATTGTCTCCCTCTACTCTTCCCTCATTAGGCCAATCATTGAGTACTACGCCCCATTTGGCATGTACCTCACTAGACATCTGCAACAACTGGAGAGGCTACACTCATCAATTCAAGTTACAACTAAAACCTCACCTTCTCACCAAATGGATTTGTCACTGTGCATCTCCACTTGGTTGATTGCTCAGTTCATCTCTAAACCTCCCAATCTCATTTTCTCTCTATTTCACCCAAAGTCATATGCGAATAATCCCACTGTTTCCATATATTTTCCCTTACAAATATCCCCTTAATGCTATTATGTCCTCCATTTCATGCTTTCTCCCCACTCAGGTTGTTCTTACCCTTTTCATCTGAATCCTTCCATATCCATCCTCCTTTATCCCTTAACTCCACTACCATCTTCTCATTCTTCTTAAATCTACCAATCAAAAATATTAATCAACATATGTTGTGACCTTAATTGCTAGCACACCATATAGATGCTGCTTATATCATTTACATGTATTTCTTTATAATTTTTTATTTTTAGTCTCTTATGCAATATTACTTTTATGTTATCTTTGATTGTTTTCTTTTAGTTTATGCACAATTGTCTTCAATATTGTTATTCATTTGTACTTGTTTTCTCTGTTGGAGCTTTTCTGTCTGAGTCTCCACTGAAAAGGAACTTTGCCCACTTGGACTTGGTAAACAAATTAATTAATTAATTAATTAATTAATTAAATTAAATTAAGTAAAATAACTGTTGTTTTGAAATGTTTTAGTCATTTTTTGTTAATATTTTAGACATGCTTAAATATTTTTTCATTCAGTTTTCATATTCTGTTTTGCTTGACTTGGCACTATGTTTATCTTGCCAATAACTTTGTAAACCTGTGCTGTGTTCATATTAACAAATTTGCTGGGAGGATGATATACTCCTAAACTCTTAATAAAACTTTAGGTACACAATAAAGTTTTCTAGGCACACTCAGTCTCATTTTTAAAAATACAAACTGGTACAATAGTCTAGCATTCTGACCCTGTGCCTGGTCCTCACCCTTTACCTTTATCTACCTAAAAAATAAATCTTTCACATTGCCTTTATTTAGTATTGCCTGTGTTGTACATGCTCTATTATAGTATCTACCTCTGTAATTACTTAGTATTTTAGCAGTTATTTACTGTGTTTTAATACCCACTATTGTTTTGTACAATGTCTAAACTTTCATGTATCATTTGTAGCTTTTCTCCTTGAGTGTCAACTGAAAGTAGATTCCTGACCCAATTGGGCATTCCTGGAAAACAAATGTTAAATAACTAAAATAAAAATATCATGGTATTATTATATTTTATTTTGATTGTTTATAGTAGTAATAATGGGGTACAGTAGTTACTTTATCTGGTAATACTGATTTCAGTTTCTGTTTTCTGATCATCATCTTGTACTTTCAAATAGATATCAAAACAGCCCCAAGAACACTTCAGATTTTCTTTGCTTACTACATGGTTCTGCTTTTTGTAACAGAACATTAGTTTAATGATAGGTTATGGCATGAAGTATAATATAACCAAATGAGATTTAGCAAAGAAATATTTAGTTAAAAGCATACCATTTATTTAATTTTATTAAAAACCTACTAATCATGAGGTTCTGGAAGAGCACAGGAAATTAACAAAATTGCTTACATTTTTTTTATTTCAGTCCTTTAGTCCATATGATGTGTTGTATTTTAAAAATTTTGACATATCTGAACACTGTGCAAACAATGTCTGTTGCTGTCAATTTCTTTCAGGTTCAAAAGGATACAGATTGGTCAATGGCAATGATATCTGTTCCGGAAGAGTTGAAATCCAGTACGATAGTAAATGGTGGCCTCTGTGCAGCCTGGAATGGGATATAGCTGATGCTAATGTCCTATGTAATCAGATGAGGTGTGGCTATGCCGTGGAGTTCTCTGCAGAAAATTATGTTGAAGAAGGAAGTAACGAAATCTGGAGAGGTTCATTTCATTGCAGTGGCACTGAATCTCACCTGAAATTGTGTCATTCTCAGACCTTTGGTCACCCATCTTGCCCTACTAGCAAAGTAGCATCTGTCACCTGTACAGGTAAACTATTATTGTTATTAAAACCAGTAAACTGTACATTTCCATATACATAAACCAGCCATTGTCTTGTTATATAAAATTGTTTAAACTCTTCTTTTTAGATTAATAAAATATCACAGACAGAATGTTTTCTATATATATATATATATATATATATATATATAACCATTTCTGACTCACGCATGTAATGTTTGGTTTAGAAATTTGTAACAAGACTACAATGTAAAAATATAGCATAGCTATTTGTCAGCTTAACTACCAGCTCAGTGCAAGGAATCAGTTTCAAAATATGCAGAGAAAAACTGAGCAGAAGAGTACAGATTGAGTTTGGGGATGACGTATTTAAGTGTTAACTTAATGAACGTGTTGTAGTTATAGGGTGCACACAGTTCAGAGGTTTTGTCTGATGGCACAGACGTTAGGAAAGGCAAAATCACCTACTAGCACATTTCCAACCTCAGACAATATGAAGATTAAAGATACAGACAGGTATGCATTACTTACTAGATAGAGATGAAGTTCCTGTGACAGGTAGTGGATACACACTGTGGGACATACGAAGAAATGAGGATTTCAGAGAAGAAGCCAAAGTAGATTCAATTATTCAGATAAAGAAGAGCAGGTGATGCTGGATCAGTCACATGTGCATCAAATCAGAAGATAATCAGTAAAATTGATTTGGTAGAGACAGGGAGAAGGTAAATGCAGATATCTAGCTAACAGATAGATGAACTGAGTGAGGGAAGAACTGCGATAGGTGTTCGTGACTGCTGAGGAAGGTAAGAGAGGCTCTGAATAGACATGGTGACAGTTGATATGACACCTGACACAGTGTAAAAATGGGAACAAGAGGGATGATGACTATGCATTGCTTGGTGTTTCAACCTGTAAGCATTTTTACTTGAAATGACTTGTCTGAGTTACTTTAGATAAAGTAGAATTAACAATTAACAACACAATTGGTGCACACAGACCTTCAGTAACACAGCTGTCAGCTGCTATGTCTATGGAGGTTGTGCAAATGTTTGTTGTTACAAAAAAGTAATTTAGCAAGGCAGTACAATAGCGAAGGCAATAGATTTAACTGGAGTCTATGTTGCATGCAAAGGAGGATTAGGCAGATGGCATGTGTTTTCTTTTTGTAGTGACATAAACAATAAGTAGGTTGTGAAGTGCAAGGACAAATTCAGCAACTGGCAGTCTAATTTAGGCAATGACCAGTATTCACTATTCAAAAATACATCTTGTAAAACAACGGTTCTAAAATGAAATTACTAACATAACACAGTTTATGAATATTTCATGAATCTTGCCTTATTTTCTTCTATATAAATATTTGATTGGTGGCCATATCACACTCTTGCTGTCAGCTAATCATAGGCTACCACTGAATGGTGCTCTGTGGAGGAAATAGAATTCATGGCCCATTGTGAGAGTTGTATTATTCTACAGCAGTATCTTTGTCAGTCGCTTAGTTTATGACTGTAAAAGGGCATGGATCAGTCTACCTTCCTAGTTAATAAATAAATATATGCACACACAAACAAATAAATAAATAAATAAATAAAGTAAATTGGGTAACTTACATAGTATTGCTGAGGGTAACCTTTTTGGAGGAGTAACAGGAAGGCAGTGAGGCATATGGACCACTACTTTATTATACTCCTTTAGTGAAAACATCAAATGGTAGAAATACTAAAGAAGGTGATGTACAACAAGTTGCTCACAGTTTTGTTGATTTAACAGCTGGTATGATGTGTAATGTGTGACATGAGTTTGTAAATCACATAATCCATAAAAGAGCATAAAGAGGAGTACTAGGAAGTATGTAAAATAAGACTGCCATTAGGATCATAAGGTCATAGAAGATTACTAGGCTCAATTCTTGATTTTATTTTATAGGTTCATAGGTTCATGGGTAAATTATTTTCCTGTGCTGCAGTCGAGCAGAGCCACAGAGGTGCTCCCTGGGGTGAATTTCCTGTTTCCCATCCAAACATCAAGATTTTTCTTGACGAGTGCTAATGAGGAGCTCTGTTTGATATAGATAGGTAGTTTGTTCCAGAGTATGGGATGTCTCTTGGACAGGAATCTATCCCTCCAGCATGTTCTGTTTATTGTGGTGACAAGGTTTAGGCCCCTAGAGCATTTAACTTGGAGGGATTGGGATTCCTTTAAGTGGAGCATGTCCAACAGCTCTGGGTTTAATATAGCTTTGTACGGCAGAGATAGCCTCTGAGTAGGCGATATGCAATGGAGTAAAGCTGGAGTTTTTTGAGACGGTCTGCGTAGGGCATCTGTTTGAAGCCAGTAATCCTGTTTGTGAGGTATTTCTATTGCCTTTCCAGTAGTTGTAGATGTCTTGTGAGGTACATACCAAAATGAGCGCTGTACTCTATAATGAGTCTAACGAGTGACAAGTAAAGGGAAACAATGACCTCTTTTTTCCTGGAAGAGAAACCTTTTTATGATGAGGTGTGCCACGTAGAAGGATTTCCTGACTACTGTGGCGATGGGATTATCAAAGTAGAGATTACTGTCTACCTGTGTCCCAAGGTCTCATCACACTTTCGTTGTTAAGTAGACTGCCACCTATGTGGTAGCTCATGGGTACAGAGTTTTTACCAAAGGGGATGACAATGCACTTTTTGGCATTGAGCTTGAGGCCATAACTTTGACATCGGGCATCTGTCTCAGTGAGGCCCTTTTGTAGGATTTCCCCATCATTAAAAGTTTCAATTATGGCTCCTATTTTGCAGTTATCTGCGAACCTCATTAGCCAAGACTTTCTGTGTTAGCCTGTACTTCAGAAAAGAAGATGCCAAACAGGAGAGGACCCAAGACTGAACCCTGTGGTACTCCATTTGTCACTGGTCTGAAGTCAGATTTGGAGTCTGCTACTTTCACAGTGTGGGTTCTGTCAGTGAGCCAGTTGGCAACCCATCTTGTGACATAGGGATTTATACCTAGTTTAATGAGCTTATCTATAATTCCAGAGTGGGGAATGGTGTCAAAAGCCTTGGCGAGGTCTAGATAGGCTGTGTGAACCACCTTACCCTCATCTACGGCTTTGGTGACTGCTTCAAAGAAATCTATCAGGTTTAGGACAAATGATCTGCCTTTTACAAACCCAAACTGGGTGGGGTCCAGAGTTTGGAGATTACCAATGTCTTTGTTTGTAAGTTCAGTGATGTTACATTCCATGGCCTTGCAGACCAGGCTCATTAGGCTAATGGTGCGGTAGTTCCCGGGGTTCGTGGTGGCTCCCCGTTTGTGAAGAGGGATAACCATCACTGTGCACCATTCAGTGAGCACAAAGCCTGAGGTGAGGCTATGATTGAATATGGTGCTTTGGTGGGGTGCCAGTTCATTTTGTAGTTCATGCAGAACGTAGCCTGGGATGTTGTCAGGTCCCATGGATGCTGTGTTCTTGGCTTTGGAGAGTGTGGTTTTTACCTGTGCAGTTGTGATTACAGGAACTTTGCATTCTTCTGTATAGAGATGGGCCCTTTAGGGGGCGAGAGGGGAGCAAAGTTAGCACTTGTTGGTAATATCACTTGGTTCTGTATATTTAGTGCTGTTGTGCTGTAACTCAGAGCAGATCTGAGTGTTGCCATTGAGATTCTTGACGTAGCTATAGAATGCTTTATGGTTGCCTTTAGAATCGGTGGCAATTTTGTTTTCGTAACTAGCTTTGGAGGATTTTATGAGGGATCTCAGCTTCTTACTGAGGCTAACTATAGAGTTCCTCCAATCATGGGATTTTACTCTTTCTTGCAACAGTTTCTCTCTTCTGTTGTAGAGTTTGTTTTTGGCAGGGGACCACCAGATTGGCTTCCTTTTTTGGGGGGATAGCATCTTGGTTCTGTTAGGGATAGCATGATCCATCCACTCATGTAAGTGCTTATAAAGTGCATTTGTGTAGGATTCAGCAATCTTACCTCTGTCATCCATCTTCATGGGTTTCATGAAGTTTGCCAGTTCTGTCTTAAGAAGTGTGAAGTTGGCTTTGGAGAAATTTTTTATGGTGGTTTCCCTAATGGGGGAGTGGGGGCGGGATGTGGATCTCTAGGCTGACTAGCTTGTGGTCGGATCTGACCAATGAGGAATTGTTCTCTGGTTTGGAACACCAGTTGCCCATGGTGGTAATGACCAGGTCTAGGCTATTGCTGCCTCTGGTGGGGGTGTGGATAAGTTGATCCAAGGCGATGGAATTTATGAATTCTAGAAAACATTGAGCAAAAGAGTTGGTACATGAGCAGTTTTCCCAATTAATGGTGGGGTAGTTGAAATCATCCATTATTAGGGTGTTGAGTTATACCCTAATATTTTCCAGTGTATCAAGAAATGAGGAGTGAGAATCCTGGGGCATGGTGGGGGATCTGTAGCAATTTACAATTTGGATTGTGGTCTTGCCTAGAGTTAGTTGCACTTGGATAATCTTGGATGCATTATGCTGAGAAACTAGCCTGGAGCTGTGGATATCCATAATAAAAATGGACACACCTCCGCATTTAGTGTTTCAGTCCAGGTTAGGTGGTCAAAAGGTGTGGTATGAATTATAGCCTGGTATTGCAGGGGTACTCTCTGGAGCCTTGAACCAGGTCTCTGTCACTGCACAGATGTCAATGTTCTCCATTTTAAGGAGTGCCTCGAGTGAATGCCTTTTGAGGTTTAGACTTCTAGCACTGAGAAGCATTACTCTCAGATTTTTGCTTGCTTGTACCTGTTACAGTGGTAAATTTGTCATTTGAACCTTTCCTAAAAAAGGCACTGTAGGGGTGGCAAGTGTCTTAGCTAGTATCTGGAATCCCAAGGGCGACAGGTGCAGGCCATCTCTGGCAAAGCATTGTGGTCTATCGATCATGGTATCCGAGGCAGACAGACACTGGATCCCCTTTGAATGACACCAGAAGCTTAGCCAATTGTTGAAGTCAATTATTTTGTCCTTGTACTGTGGTATCATTCTGGGTGATGGCAGGATGCTACTCAGGGCTAGGGTCATACCTGCCTGGGCTACAAGACTGGACAACTCCTCCATGTCTCATTTCATGTAGTCCAGGGAGATATGTCTCAGCTCATTCACACCAACATGGACAATGACAGAGTCATATATGTACTTGTGGAGTGACCTGAGTGCATGCGTTATATGGTAGATCCTGGCAGCCGACAGGCAGCTGTCAGTAACTTTCTCCTTGTTTAGGCTGGTGAGTGGAACATCAGTGTGCCTGACTATAGAGTCAACTATGACTAGAGTGTTGGGTACGTTGTTATGCCTTATGGGCTGTGGTTGAGTGGCACACTGAGTTTGTGGGCTATTTGTCATTTGGGTTGTGTTGGGGGCAGAGTTTGCTTGCATTTCTGCTTTGGAGGTCTCTGTTGCTTGAGCAGATTTTTATTGAGAGCTTCCGCGAATGTAGGTGTGTGTTTTGTGTTGCTATGTGTGTGTTTTGGTGGTGAAGGTTTTGAGGGACTATGTGATGAGTGTGGTGTGGTGCAAGTGTTTAACTTCTCCGCTTTAGTGTCTAGTCCAGTCTTGGGTGAAGAGAGCTTTACTTCCAGTTTGGCTATATAAGAACATATCTTACAGGTTGTAGTGCTGGGTGGTAAGAGGAGAGGGTTGTTTATGTACATGAGGCAATTGCTGCATTGGCCCAATATGCCCAGATTCATCAGGTAGACAGGAGAAAACACCAGGAACTGACCCTTAGACATGCCTGGATAGGTGCTTATTTATTAAGTACTAAAAAATGTTTTCCTCTGGACAAATGAGGAACGTTGAGTGCTGTAGTAATTTGTAGCTTATTTAGTGCTTACAACGAGTTCTGAACAAATGATTCAGATGTTACCAATTAATGCTCATCCATCCAACACTTCACAAAAACAGCCTTGTACCCATTCAATTACTATGCCAACCATAAAACAGTCCATATAGGCACTTATTTATTGGTTCTACATGACATTTGGATGAGAATTTAAGTTTCTTGATTTATACTTTAGTACTGATATGATTATTTTTTCTTATTTACAGTTAATACTGTTAATAGTTTTAAGCTAAAGCAAAATAATTATGGAAAAAGCACAGTCTACATATGGTTCTGTAAAGAAATTGAAAAGAAATTTTGAACAGAAAGTAACGTGAATATGCAATACATATTTGTTACTAACGCAAACAGCATTGTTTTGTTTTTCTTTTTGCAGGAGGTTTGGGTTCCCATACTATGCTAAAATAAATATAATAACATATAGATCACTCTAAGTAACAAGCACATAAATTTCTTAGCCTTTTCAACTAAAGTAAGTACTTCCTTAATGTTTAGGTAGTCCAAACTTATAGTTAAGATATTTAGATACTAGATGGATGACAACATATAGTCCCCAAAAAATAACAAATCCAACTTTCTTTAAGTTTTCTCTTCAACGTGTTCAAGTTTTGTAATATATTTTATTAGTAATCCACAACTGGGTGGGATCATGCAGAATTTGCCCAAGGCTGGTATGGCTTGATCACAAGTGTGAAGGCCGAGATATTAAACAAAGTCAACCCAGGGTAAATCTTGTGTTACCCACACTCAGCAGTAGATTATTCGTATTATACAACAACATTATTTAAGAAAAAGTCTTCAATTTTCTATTTTATGTCATTGTATAAATGGACTTTAGTGATTCTCTGCCAGTTTCGGGTAATCTGAGGCTTGCAAGATATGTTCTGTGCATGTTTTATGACCGCACAGTACCTTGCTGTATGTGCCTGTTTTTTAAAGCTGATTTTCCAGTGTTTACCATGGCACATCTGTCATTTCTCTGAATTGTTTACATTTGTACAGAATGTCTAAATGTTTGACTCATACTGTAGGTCTGTTCTTTCTAAAAGCTGCAGTTTTTTGGTAAACCATTCAGAGGGAAGGCATGAAATAGTGATCAGTATAGCAGAATAGACACACTGGATACTGAGAGCTGTAAGGATTTTTTTAAATCATTTTGTATTGGTCTGTTTCATGGAGCAGTTTACTGGCATGAGATTTTATTTTTTTAATTAAAATTCTCTTTGTAACAGCATGGAAAAGACACTTTAAATATTTCCTGCCAAGAAAATAATTAATAAGGGGCATGCTGACCGGCTTGTCTAATAAGCGTGTTATGTTTTTGAATATTAAATTAGTTACAAGCAGAAATTGCAGAATAGAGAAAAGTTCAATATTAACTATTAAAAATTAAAAAGTTTTTTTTAGAATATAAAGTATTAAAGTTGCCTGGAATTGTTTGGCAAGTTTAACACTGCATGCAATGATTTAGCACTAAATGAGTAGTTTTATGAGGATCAGAGAAAAAAAGGGACATTCTGTGATGTAGGTATTACTTGCTTTCAGTAACTTATATAAATATGATTGGTCTAGTCGCCTCTCTACAGTAGTTTAACAACCGGATTTGTTTCTATCAAGATATGTTGGATTTGAAATGGGCACACTAATTGGTCTATCCAATCAGCTTACACGGTTTTGAATAATAATAAATATTTATTGTATAATATTGTTTATGGCATGCCATCATGGTATTTCTCATGTATAATTCTTTTGCCATTTTCTTCGCCATAAAATGTTCCAGAACATAAGCTGATGAACTTTACTGTGCTTAAAACATGAATTATGGAAAGAGCACAGTCTAAAACATGAAATACAACAAGAATTACTCAACCCATAGACACTGGGTTTCTATAACTGTTAGAGTGCATGATACAGATTTATGTTTGCTTTCATTAGGCATCATATAAATTAGCTTTATTACTAAAAGTATCCACTGATATATCAAGAATAAAATATTCAGACTCATTAGCTTTAATCTTATTTATTTAATTATTTATTTGCTGGCAGTTTTATCTTAATTAAGAATAAGGGCAGTTTCATTGCTTTGAAGGACTTCTTCTTTTGGCTTTTCCCAGTTAGGGGTGGCCACAGTGGATCACTTGTCAGCTCATGATTGACAGTGGAGTTTTACGTTGTCAAGTTGCCAGCCTGATGCCCAACCTTCTACGGAAGGCATACATACACACGCACGCACTCATGCCTAGGGCCAATTTAGAGTATCCAATCCACCTACAGCATGTTTTTGGGAGGAAACTAGAGCACCCAGAAGAAACCTACGTGACCACAGGGAGGACATGCAGACTCCGCACAGAAGATACCCCAGCCAAGAATTGAACTGGAGAACCTCTTGCTGTGAGGTGGCAATGCTAACCACTGCACCACCACGGTTGCCCCTTTGCTTTGAAGGACTATGATAGATTAATGTTTAATTTTGCTTTGAAAGACTATTATAGATTAATGTTTAATTTAAAATGAATTGTTGCACTACTAAAATTTAGTAAACATATTTTGACATTTAACAATTGTTTGATCTTTAGTCATACCCTTGTACTAATACTTTTTATTGAAAATATCAATAAACAAAGATACAACATCTAACACCAAGGAAGAAATATGTTATATACTTACTAAAATATATTCATTACAACTTCAGTAAATATATACAAGAGAAACATGGAGATCAGTTGCTCAGTCAGTGTGCACATCAGTAAAATTAACTGTATCTCCCCATTTTATTTATTTTTATTTATTTATTTGACATTTGTTAAATGGGTTAGTCCAGCTGGGTTAGAAGCCCATTTTCAGTGGAGACCTGAGGAGAAAAGCTACAGTAGAGACACTTTAAAGTACAAATGTTACAACCACGTATAGAGAATTATTATACAAAAGTTCCAGAGATACAGAGAATTATAATACATAAGTTCAAGAAATACTGAAGAAAATGCTAAACAAATAATAACTTTTTTGTTATTAAGGAGACAATGAAATTCAAAAGGATTTTCCAAGAGAGTGAGAAAGATTTCACAGAGAAGAGAGGAGTGTGTAGACAAGCAACATTATGTACATATTTACATGTGGTAGAGCAATATAGCCTAAGGGTTTAATCTCAGAGAGGGACTAAAGTTAAGGGGAGAAAAATTAAGAGGTTTTGTAGATGGAAGTCAGTGGAGGAGTGAAAAAACATATAGTAGTGTAGTGGATTAGGCAGGGGCCTGAGAGGGACAATTCGTGGTGTTAAGAAGGTGAAGTTTTAGTTCCTTTTTGACGTGTTTAGGGTGGGGACAGATCTTATGTGGACGGGGAGTTTGTTCCAAGCTTGGGCAATGGTGGATTTGTAGAGTAATTTGAAATGTCTTTTACCATAGCCCTGTAAATGGAAAGTGCCACACCCCAGAGGAGTAAATCCCAGTCATAGTATGTGTTTAAGATAGGGATCATCCCAAAGAATGTGCTTATACTCTCCCAACCAAAGTCCAGAGTTGTCATCTTAAGCAAACTACATTACTAACTGTACCACTTGAATCTCATCAGACGAATCCCACAATAATGTTTATAATCAGTCTAAAATAATATTGGCATATTAAAAATAGACATATATCTCCTCCACAGATGCAACACAATATGGTTAGAGCTGGCATTGCTATTCTATGCCCATTACCTACCAAAGCCATCCCTTCCTCCTATTCCAGTCACCCTTTATTCCAAGCAATGATTCTATATCCATCCATCAGCTCTAAGCTCCACTTCCATGTTTCACTTGATAATCCTCTTAATCCTGACATTAATTCCTGGATCTTCTTTCTATCTCAAACTCTTGATGATCGCCAACCTTCCATTAATGTGCCTTCTATCTATTAACCCACTTCACCATGTACCACAATAAAATGTGCATCTCCCCTTCCAGACCATCTACACAATTACTGGAATACTAAAAACAAGTATATGTCCCAAGTCCATACCTCATCTTTCTTGCAAAGCTCTGGCCATCTTTCATACACTCACCTACAGAAATCCTTTATCTCCAGACATTCCTATCCCATGTGTAGTGATCTCATACCTGCAGAATGTATCATCTCACTCCCTTTTTGAAGAAACGCATCTGCTGTAATAAGTCATCATAGATAATGTATGTATTCATATCCTGCATGACCTATATTGGTTCGATTTGAAACCATCCACAGCTTACTTGGACCATTTGTCAGACTCCATCCTCCTACGTATCTTGCTCTTCCCTCAAGAAGCTATTATTTTGCTTTCCTAATACTCAAGTCACTTCCTTTTTACCCAGGACTTTATATGTGCACCTTATTTTATCCTTATCTTGACCATGTTAGTGACCCATTTCTACCTATATTCTCCTAGTCTTCCTATCACATTCCCCATCTGCAAACAAGTATCCAGACCACCATGAGCTTTGCTTACCCCAGACTCTCCCTTGCAGGTATTGCAATGTACATCCCAAAGCTATTTATGCTTCTATACCTCTTTCTTATCTGTATTCCACAAGTCTTCTGACTCATCAATGTCCTAGTACTGTGATAGTTTAGTTATCGCCATTTATCCACAGCTGCATATGAAATCTAATTTCCACTGATTGCAAACACTGTCATTATACAATGACCCCCCCCATTAATATTCCAAAACGTGCACGCTGATTGGTCAGCATGCCCATTGTAAATCCAACTTATACTAATGGAAAAGGTCCTGTCACCCAGACTTTTTCCATTAGTATAAGTCTTGATTTTTTTGTGTTTTTGGTAGCAATGGAGAACGGTAGAGCTCCATTGCTGTAATGTCGCTATAACGAGATATCTTAAAAAAAAGGAAAAGAAGATCTTCCTTCCTCCATTGCTTTTTTTAAAGCTATCTCACTATGTTAAACTCTTTTAACATAGCGAGACACCTTTTAAAAAGCTATCTCACTATGTTAAACTCTTTTAACATAGTGAGACACCTTTTAAAAAGCAATGGAGATCTTCCTTTCTTTGTTGCTTCCACACACAGCTCTGATTTACTGTGTAAGCATACCATGGAACATATTACTACCTTACATCTACCAATGCAGTGAAAGCCTTTATGCCTGAATATATGAAAACAAAGCCTAAGTCCGTGTGTCTGTCAACCTCTGTTGTCTTCCAGAATTGAATAAGAAATAAACTATTACTAATGGAAACACAACCTAGTCACTTGCTAAATCCCTTACAATTTTACAAGATCCATGTTTCCATAATAAAATAAGCAGCATAAAGAAAGAGGTACCTTCTCTCACCTTCTTTCGTACAGTAACTTTAATAGCAGTTCACAATTAATCATGCTTCACAGACTGTATCTTATGATATACCCTTATTAGTGAACCTCTGTTCCAAACCACCACTTTCTATTGTTTGAATCAGGTAGTTCCAATTGCCTGCTTTAGCAGCCATTATGATATCAAACATTACAATCCACCATCTGGCCCTGCTTCATTTTAATAAAGTCTGTAAATTCTTCTAGCGCGATAAGGTTAATAGCTAAAGTGTACTCACAAAAAGACAAAATGTCTAGTACTCATGAGATGTCCTAATGTGCTTTAAACCCTTAATGCCAGAATGATCTGAAAGATATATTACTGACAAGTTTTATAAGTGATAAATGTCAAAATCTAGCATTTTGTCTGGGACCCCATAATCTTCAAAGCAACACTTCATACCTTGCCTCTGGCAGAATACCCGACTGTCTGGGTCCCTGTACTCTTCAAACTGATACTTCACAACTACCACCCCAAATCCCTACCAAACAACACAGGGTCCACTACTTTATATAAAATTGCATCCATTCCTGTCACCTTGCCATCCTTGGATGACATATCATGTATGTTCCTCCAACATGTTCTATTTTTGTTGCAGAAGAGATTACGATCTCTTAAGCTGATGTTTATGCCATCACTGGACTAGTAGATGTACAGCTGGTCTGACAAGATAGAATCTTTTGAGGCTGTTTATGTGAGGCAGAGTTCACTCCTCAGCAACCTGTATGATACTGAGACCAGGGACAATACTCTGAAATGATCAATGTAGTTCCGATGACCCTTCATTTTCTTGGTGAGAAAATGCTGTAGGAGTTCAGTTTGTGTCAGGTGTTTCAAGAGGGAGATTATCCTCAGTGGTTGGTCTAATAAATGCTGAATTCAGTGAAATGATGTCGTAAGGGGTCTCTCAGTCTTTCCAACATAGAATGCTGAACACTGATTGCAAGTAACAATATATACTACCCCTTGTTTACTGCAATTACCAGACTGTAGTTAAACCTTAATTATAGACTCATTATTTGATATTAAAGTGGTGTGGGTATGTATAAAGTTACAGTGGTGACATGCCCCACATTTTTAGTACCATTTGATGTATTTGCATTCTTGTCATGTCTATTCCGCTCAAAAAGGGTCTCTAAATTTAGTGGTACCTTAAACATAAAATGGGGCTGTTCATCTATAGTGGGAAAGAGTTTTACATGATGCATAAAAATTAACCTGCACTTCTGAATTATATCTTTTATTTGATTGCTACAATAACTATTTTATAGTATCATTGCCTGCAAAAAATGTCATCATTCACAGGGTCACAGCTCCCATTGTAGTTATGGTTGTAAACCAAACCTTGTACCAACAAATGATTTTATTTAACACCCCAGTTTGTACAAACATCATGGCAGGCCTGATCAATAAAACCTTTTAGGTGACCCCCCCACCTTGCCAAAGATATTGAACAAAATTTGTTTTTCTTGTCCAAGTAGTGCCCTAGAGGGCTCTATATCAGAACAATGAAAGCGCATATGTGGGACCTCATAAAAGTCGACACATAATACACAAAACCTATAAATAGTGAATGACCACATAATCAAAATTTTTCCTAGTGAAAGAATTCACGTGGCTGTTTGGAAAATATTAAAATTAAAAAAAATTATCAGATGGGGGGCTTTACCCCCCACATCCCACAACTTGGGTGGCTGTGTCCCCAACACCCACCCCCTAACTAAATATACTAACGCAGAGATCACACTATTGTGAAGGAAAGGGCAACTCTGTGTAGTTGGCCAACTACCTCCTTTCCCTGTGACATATTCATAAAATCACTTAAATGCGGTTCGATGAATATGTGTCGCTCTTTACATATTCTCTCAAAAGCCATTTTGTGCTTCTAATATAGACCCCCCCCCTTAGAGGATACCATCCTAGTCCATCTAACAAATTATTGATTAGATTCTTTTTTTTAGCTGAACAGCCCTATTTTATGTTTAAGGTACCACCAAATTTAAGAAACATTTTGAGTAGAATAGATATGACAACAATACTAATAGATCAAAGAGTACCAAAAAATGTAGGGCATGTCAACAATGTAACTTTATACATACCTACAACACTTTAATGCTGAGTAATACGTTTAAAACTAAGGTTCAACTATTGTCTGATAATTTCAGTACACAAGGGGTTGTATGTAATGCTATATGTGATCAGTGGACAGCATATGTTGGGAAGACTAAGACACCCCTTAGAAGAAGGATTTATGAGCAGTACTATGACATTTTAAAGTGTAATGACAAGAATGCACTTTATAGACACACTGAGATTTGCCCTAACTATACAAAATTTATTGAGCAGACCAGGTGATCCGCTGTGGCGACCCTAACTGAGAAAAGCCGAAAGAGAGAGAGAGAGAGAGAGAGAGAGAAAGTTGGCCATTAGTCATAGGGGTGGGCCTCAGGAATCTTCTTTAGCCTACCGTGTCAGTTTAATTTTAATGCCACTAAGTTTCTAGGACTAAACAACAACAATAGTATTTTAACAGTCTTAATGTTGAGGCCATCAAAACTTTAAAACCATAAAAAACACAATTAATTCACAAAATCCACCTTTATATGTATCATTCTAAACACTAATTTTTAACACATGGCTTTAATTAATCAATTTTTTACCAATATTCTCTTGGTTTCAATTTGTAATATATTAGTTTCCTGATTATGACTGTTTAAATCATTTTTAAACAATTTTTTAATTAGTCTTATTTAAATGTTTTTAATAAGTGACAATTGATATAGCTATTCGTCTTATTTAAATGTTTTTAATAAGTGACAATTGATATAGATATTCTTAAACAACTGTAATATTTTATTTGTGTAAAGTTTGTTTTTCATTTTAATTAATTTGATGAAACTATTGGTTCTCCAGAGGTCATGTGGTATATACACTCGTATTATAAATACCAAGTTTTTACTAATATCAGCAGTTCTCATGAAGTCAGTTTTTTTGGATGACAGTGCTGAGCAAAACTCTGGTACTAACCCTTTACAGCTGTATTTTGTCATTTCAAATAAAGATCTTATAATTTTCTGGACTGAGCCATTTTTGTGCCATTGTGGTCCAATTTTGGTGTGTTATGTTATCCTAGTTTCGGAGCAATCACTTGGTAGTTTATCTTCTTGGATTAGTCAAAAGCTTTTTAACATTCTCCCTCATTTGACCTAAACATATATGAGAGGTTTTGATGAGGCTCAAGTTTGAAGGGAAATATACTATACATTTTGATTATTAAGTGACATTTGAATACCAGGAATTTCTGTCTGGTTAGGAGCCCATTTTCAGTGGAAACCTAGGGAGAAAAGCTCCAATTTTATATTGAAAGACATGCATGCTAAAGAACAGGGTAAGTCCTATTTTTAACTTTTTTTGTAGATAGCTACATTTTCATAGCCATAAAAAAAAACAGAGGTCATACTTGACATTTTATCAGTATTTAGAATATCTGAAAAATCTTCTTTCTGGTTCTGTAATTATAATACACCCGCCCTAATCTGGCTTAGTATAGGTATGGTGTGAGTAATAAGTATATGGATAAATCTAAGAAGTGCATTCTTCAAAATGTATAGCCCTTGGAAAGGAAATCTCAATTCAAGAAATTGTATTGATGAATCTAACAAAATTTGCATGTAGAATCCATTTTCCTTTGAAAAGAATTTGAGATACATCAAACTATTTTGGAGGCCAAAGTAACCCAACTGATGTTCATAGGTTCATAGGTTCATAGGTTCATACTAGGCTATCTGCCCAAGGGCATTTATAAGCCTAGCCCATAGTTATGTGGCTTTCGCCTCCCCTTTAGTTTGAATAAAAACTATGCCTATCATTTTTCTGTGCCTCTGTCAAGCAGTGACACTGAAGTAATCCCTGGGGTATATCTGCGATCTCCCATCCATTGGTCAAGATTCCTCTTGAACAAGGCCAGCGAGGTGCTCTGCATCACATGTACTGGGATTTTGTTCCACAGCATAGGGAGTCTCTGGGTGATGAATCTGTCCCTCCAGCATGTTCTATTTATAACCGTGTCAAGGTTTAAGTCTCCCGCCCTTGTGGTTCTGAGGGATCTAGATTTTTGAGGTGAAGCATATTCATCAAATCTGGGTTTGACATGGCCTTATATGTCAGGCACAGGTCACCTCTGAGCAAGCGGTATGAGACTGAATAGAGCTGGAGTTCTTTCAGTCGGGCAGCATAAGACATATTTTTGAGACCCTTTATCCTTTTGGTGAGGAACTTTTGGGGCCTTTCAAGCTGCATCAGGTGTCTGGTCAGATACATTCCAACGGGGCATTGTACTCAATCATAGGTCTAATGAGTGATGAGTACAGGGGATGATGACCTCCTTGATCTAGATGTGAATCCCTTCCTGATCAGGTGGGCGATATAGAAGGTTTTCCTAACTACTTTAGCAACATGAGTGTCAAGCGAAAGGCTACTGTCAACTTGGGTCCCCAGATCCCTGATGACTTTTCTGTGCTCAGTGGATTGCCACCTATATGGTAGCTAGGGGTAACCTTGTTTTTCCCGAAGGGTATGACTATGCATTTTTGGCGTTTAACTTCAGGCCATGGCTCTGGCACCAGTTATCCATTTCTGTGAGGCCCTTCTGGAGGATATCTGTGTCAGATGTGTTTTCGACTATGGCGCCCAGTTTGCAGTCATCTGCAAACTTTGTCAGCCATAACCCTCCTGTGTTTGCTTGTACTTCAGAAAAGTAGATGCCGAACAAGAGTGGACCCAGGACTGAGCCCTGTGGGACACCACTTGTGACAGGTTTTGAGTCTGACATGGCTCCAGCAACTCTGACCCTGTGGGTTCTGTCACTTAGCCAGTTTGCAACCCATCTTGTGATGTATGGGTTTACATTCAAGCTGATGAGTTTTTCGATGATACCTGAGTGGGGTATTGTGTGAAGGCCTTTGCCAGGTCGAGGTAGGCTGTATGGACTGCCTTTCCCTCATCAATGGCCTTGGTGACTGTCTCGAAAAAGTCAACCAAGTTTAAGAGGCAGGATCTGCCTTTGACAAAGCCAAACAGGGTTGGATCCAAAGTCTGCAAGTTCCCTATGTCTTTATTTATGAGTTCCATTATGATCCTCTCCATGGCTTTGCAGATAAGGCTTGTCAAGCTAATGGGAGGTAATTTCCAGGGTCTGTGGAGGCACCGCCCTTATGAAGTGGGACTACAGTGGCGTGCGCCACTCCTTGGAGTGCGTATCCTGAGGTGAGGCTAAGATTAAACAGCTGTCCTAACTGTGGGTTTAATTCCTCGTTGAGTTCATGAAGCACACAGCCGGGGACACCATCCGGTCCCATGGATGCTGTGTTTTTTGCCTTAGTGAGGGCAGTTCTCACCTGGGCGTTGGAGATGTTTGGTGGGGCTACAATCCTCTGGAATAGATATCTCTCCTTTTGGGGAGAAGTTTGCACTGAACCTGTCAGCCAGTATGTTAGCAATGTGTGTAGGTTCAGTAATTTTCACATCATTTTGAACTAATTCTGAGCATATCTGGGAGTTTCCTCCTAGGTTTCTAACATAGCTAAAGAAGGCCTTATGATTGTCTTTAGAGTCCTTGGCGATTTTTCTCTCAAAATTTGCCTTGGATGATTTTATGAGAGCTCTTAGTTTTTACTTATAATGATCAAAGGTGTCTTACCTTTCAAGGATTTTGCTCTATCTTGTAGTAGCTTCCTCCTTTTGTTGTAGAGCTTGTTTATGGCTGGGGTCCACCAGACTGGACACTTGCCTTTGGTACAGAGAGTCTTAGTTTTGTTTGGGATTGCCTGATCCATGCAGTCTTGTAGGTGCTGGTAGAAGGCATTTGTAAGTGATTCAGCGGTTTGAGTAATGTTTACCACTGGCTCAGGGGCCTTAAAGGAGACCACACTAGTTTTTAGAAGTGTGAAATTGGCTTTTGAGAAGTTTTTCACTGTGGTCTTTTTTGTTTCAGGTGGGGGCGGGATGAGGACCTCCAGCGAGATTAGTTTATGATCTGATCTCACCAGTGAGGGTATACTTCGGTGTTGAACATTTTGATCCCATGTTCGTGATGATGAGATCAAGTATGTTTTCACCTCTTGTGGGGATGGTGACTAGTTGTTCCATGGCATTTGAGTTTATGAACTCCAGGAATCTTTGGGTTAGAGTGTTCGGGCTTGAGTAGTGTTCCCAGTCTATATTAGGGTAGTTGAAGTCACCTAGTATGATGGTGTTTGGAGATACATTTATCCCTCCAATGTTTTCAGGAAGGCCATGTGAGGTTCCTGAGTTTGAGAGGGTGGCCTGTAACATGCTACAAATTGCAGAGCAGTCTTGCCTATGGTTAATTGCACCTGGATGGTCTCTGATGCATCGTGCGTTGCCACCAACCTTGAGGTGTGGGTGTCCTTTATGAATATGGACACCCCTCCTTTCTTGGTGTTGTCCGGATTTTGGGGCGGAGCATGATATGAGGTGAAACCTGTTAGTGCTGGGGTGCTCTCAGGAGCCTTGAACCAGGTTTCTGTCACAGCACAGACATCGATGTTCTCCATATTGAGAAGGGCCTCGAGTGCGTGCATCTTGAGATTGAGACTTCTGGCATTGAGCAGCATTACCCTTAGTTTTTTCCTTTTTGGTGTTCTAGGGTGGTAGGTTTAGAATTTGAGCCTTGCCTAAAAAAGGCACTATGGGGGTGGCAAGAGCCTTTGCCAATATCCGGAAGCCCAGGTGTGACAGGTGCAAGCCGTCCCTTGTGAAGCAGTGTGGCTTGTCCAGCATGTCATCCCAGGCAGACAGACATTGGATCCCCTTTGAATGACACCAGAATTTAAGCCAATTATTAAAGCTGATCATCTTATCACTGTATTGTGGCATCATTCTAGGTGAAGGTAGGATACTGCTCAAGGTCAGGGTCATACCTGCCTGGGCTACATAATCAGAGAGCTCCTCGATGTCCCTTTTCATGTAGTCCAAGGAGGTACGTCTCAGGTCGTTGACACCAGCGTGGACAATGACTGAGTCGTACTTGTACCTGCTGTTGAGAGACCTGAGTGCTTGCGTTATGTGGCGGATTCTAGCGCCCGACAGGCAGCTTACTGTGACCTTCTCCTTACTCAGTCTGGTGGCGGGACGTCAGTGTGTCTGACTATGGAATCACCAATGACAAGTGTGTCTGGCATTTTGTTTGGCCTTAAGGGCTGTGACTGTTTGACACTCTGACTGTGTGGTCTATGTGTTTCATGTGTTGGGTCGTGAGGTGGTAGTTGTTTGGGTGTCTGCTTTGGTGGCCTCTGCTGTTTTGGTAAATTTTTGATCAGAGCCTCCGAGTATGTCTTTGTGTGAGTATGTGTATGATTTGAAGTTGTGATGGTACCATGTGTGACTGGGTATGTATTGTGTGTGGTTACCTTCTCCTCCTGTCTGGTCTTGCCAGTCCTATGTTGAGAGAGCTCAGCCTCCAGTTTGGCAGTATAGTTGCATCTCTCGCATGTATTTGTGTTTTGTGGGAGAAGGAGAGGATTGTCTGTGTACATGAGGCAAACCCAGGTTCACCAGTTGAGCTGGAGAGGACACTAGCAACCGGTCCCTCGACATACTAGAAGTAGTAGATAAAGAACTTTCAAAGGACTCCGGGGGAAGTGGGTTTTAGGCTGGTGGGGTACTATCTATAATAAGAGTGCTTTATCAAGGTGCAAGTACTGTAGGAGTAAGTGCTAGGCTTTACAGATAGAGAATAGTCTACTTGGGAATCAAGTAGAGATGAACTTTTCAGTTATAGGATATGCTGGTTAGATCAGCAGTACAGTTTAGCGTGTTTTATAGCAGGGGGCTGAAGGGAGCTAGGAATTGGCCCAAAACGACCAATGGACTACTAGTTTCTGGCTGAAACTTCACCAAATCGGACAAAAAGGCCGCTCAGTGCTTCCCACTCCCACTGGTAAGCAAAGAAACTTCCCTCCTTCCTAATAAGGCAATGGATCAGTAACAGGAACTAAAAACAAAGCCCAGGGATCAGCAACTCTGAAACTGGACTACTCACTGAGATTAAATTCCCTTTGGAGTCAAGTGAACAAGAATGGGAACCTATTCAGAATGAAATTGATTATGTATTTAGATGGAACCCAAGGTTTTGGAACTGCTAAATCCAGACTGTATGAGCTCACAAAGTTTGGTAATTAAGGACAGCTGCACTTCCCTGCTTAGTGGTTTTAATATTGTCCCTTAGTTTTTTATATATATATATATATATATATATATATATATATATATATATATATATATATATATATATATATGTATGTATGGGCGGGGTTGAAAATACTGACCATTGGAGAGAATGGATACAGAATTAGAAGATAATTTGGCTAAGAGGCGGTGGTATATAAAGGGTTGAATGACTTAAACAAAGAATGTTGACATGCTTGTACAAAAAGTAATTTTTTTTTTCTGCTAAATACTTGAGCTTTGGCCAGCTAAGATCTGCCTGCAATCAACTGGAAGAATAAGCAAATTTAAGTACACTTTTAACTGCACTTTTTCATATAGTATTGCATTTTATTTTTTTTTTGTTTCTCACTGAATATTAATTGAACTGAAAATTGTGTCTCTGTGTCTCTACAGAGAGCATGTGTCTCTACAGAGATCTTGTTAGAAGTGTAGCCATTGATAGAAGTGGGGAGTAGTTTCACTTTGATATTCTGTGGTTTAGCCTTGGGGCTGCCCTGCCTTATATAAGTGGTACATTTTGTTTTTTTTTCTGCTAAATACATAAGCTTTGGCCATCAAAGATCTGCCTGCAATCAATTGGATGTATAAGCGAATTTAAGTACACTTTTATCTGCATTTTTTCATATAGTACTGCATTTTATTTATTTTTGCTTCTCACTGAATTTAAATTGAACTGAAAATTGTGGCTCTGTGTCTCTACATTTAGTCCCCCCCACTCCCTGTTCTTGTTTTGGTGTTAATCTTGGTGGCTTTGAAACTGCATGCCCCTCTTGTAAATTTGTATTTGGATACTCCTTCTGGGCCCATCTCATGTGCTCACTCAGCTGAGTGTAGTGAGATCATATTCTGATTTCAGGCACTCCTGCTGTATACAAAGAGAGCATTTGGGAAGGAAAAAAAATTCTAAGCTTGTTTCCTGCTTTTCCAGTAAGTAGTCTAGTCCACATACAGATTTGCTGTATCCAGGAGTATTTGTAAACTTCTGAGACCCCAATCCTTTCTGTATTGGAGGGAAGCCTTCTAGCTTAATTTTGTTTCTTAGAACTAGCCATTTTTTTAGTTTCTTAGCACTAAAATCTGTTTCTTTGTGCTCAGCACTTGTTCAGAACTCGTTGTAAGCACTAAATAAACTACAAATTACCACAGCACTCAATTTTCCTCACTTGTTTAGAGGAAAGCAGTTTTTAGTACTTAATAAATAAGCACATATCCAGGCATGTCTAAGGGTCAGAACCCGGTGTTTTCTCCTGTCTACCTGATGAATATGGGCATCTTGGGGCAATGCAGCAATTGCCTCATGTACACAGACAATTCTCTTCTCCTACCACCCAACACTACAACCTGTGAGAGATGCACTTATATAGCCAAACTGGAAGCAAAGCTCTCTTCACCCAAGACTGGATTAGACAGTCAAGAGGAGAAGGTAAACACTTGCACCACACCACATTCATCACATGGTCCCTCAAAACCTACACCACCAAAACACACACAAAGAAACACAAAACACATACCTACATTCGCGGAGGCTCTCAATAAAAACCTGCCCAAGCTACAGGGACCTCCAAAGCAGAAACGCAAGAAAACTCCACCCCCAAAAACACCCCAAATGACACATAGCCCACAAACTTAGTGTGCCACTCAACCACAGCCCATAAGGCATAACAATGTACCCAACACTCTAGTCATAGATGACTCTATAGTCAGCACACTTATGTTCCACTCACCAGGCTAAACAAGGAGAAATTTACTGTCAGCTGGTTGCCAGGTGCCAGGATCCGCCACATTACACATGCACTCAGGTCACACTACAAGCACAAATATGACTCTGTCATTGTCTATATTGGTGTGAATGACATGAGACGTACCTCCCTGGACTACATGAAAAGAGACATGGAGGAGCTCTCCATTCTTGTAGCCCAGGCAGGTATGACCCTAGTCCTGAGTAGCATCCTGCCATCACCCAGAATGCTACCACAGTACAAGGACAAAATGACTGACTTCAACAATTGGCTAAGCTTCTGGTGTCATTCTAAAGGGATCCAGTATTTGTCTGCCTGGAATGACATGATTGACAGACCATGATGCTTTGCCAGAGATGGCCTGCACCTGTCACCCTTGGGATTCCGGATACTGGCTAAGGCTCCTGCCACCCCTTTTAGTGCCTTTTTTAGGCAAGGTTCAAATGACAAATTCACCACCATAACAGGTACAAGCAAGCAAAATCTGAAGGTAATGCTACTCAATGCTAGAAGTCTAAACCTCAAAATGCACTCACTCGAGGCACTCCTTAAAATGGAGAACATCGACATATGTGCAGTGACAGAGACCTGCTTCAAAGCTCCAGAGAGCACCCCTGCATTACCAGGCTATAATTAATACCCCACCTTTCGGCCAACTAACCCAGACCGAAGCACTAAAGGCAGAGGCGTGATCATATTCATTAAGGATATCCACAACTCCAGGCTAGTTGCACAGCATAATGCATCCGAGATTATCCAAGTGCAAGTAACTCTGGGTAAGACTGCAATCCAAATTGTAGCTTGCTGCAGACCCCCCACCATGCTCCAGGATTCCCACTCCTCATTTCTTGATACACTGGAAAATATTAGGGTAGAACACGACACCCTAATAATGGGCCATTTCAACTACCCCACCATTAACTAGGATAACTACTCATGTACCAACTCTTTTGCTCAATTTTTTCTGGAATTCATAAATTCCAACGCCTTGGATCAACTTATACACACCCCCACCAGTGGCAGCAATATCCTAGACCTGGTCATTACCAACATGGGTGACCGGTGTTCCACACCAGAGGTCAATTACTTGTTGGTCAGATCCGAAGACAAGCTAACCACCCTAGACACCCACATCCTGCCCCATTATTGAAATCACTGAAAAAAATTCTCCAAAGCCTACTTTACACTTCTTAAGACAGAAGTGGCAACCTTCATGACACCCATGCAGACGGACAATAGAGGTATGACTGCTGTATCCTACACAAATTCACTTTATAAGCACTTACACGAGTGCATGGATCGTGCTATCCCTAACATAACCGATATGCTATCCTCCAAAAAAAGGAAGCCAATCTGGTGGTCCCCTGCCATAAACAAACTTTACAACAGAAGAAATAAACTGTTGCAAAAAAAGTAAAATCCCATTATTGGAGGAACTCCCTGGTCAGCCTCAGTAAGAAGCTGAGATCCCTCACAAAATCCTCCAAAGCTAGTTATGAAAACAAAATTGCCACTGACTCTAAAGACAACGACAAAGCATTCTATAGCTATGTCAAGAATCTCAATGGCAACACTCAGATCTGCTCTAAGTTACATCACAATGGCACTAAATATACAGAACCAACTGATATTGCCAACATCCTGACAGATAGGTTCAGTGCTAACTTTACCCCCTCTCACACCCTAGAGGGCCCAGCTCTATATCGGAAGAAAGCAAAGTTCCTGTAATCATGGCTGCACAGATAAAAAACACACTCTACAAAAGCCAAGAACACAGCATCCATGGGACCTGACAATATCCCAGGCTGCTTTCTACATGAACTATAGAATGAACTGGCACCCCACCCAAGTACCATGTTCAATCATAGCCTCATCTCAGGCTTTGTGCCCACTGACTGGCACACCGTGATGGTTATCCCACTCCACAAAGGGAGAGCCATAACAGACCTCGGGAACTACTGCCACATTAGCCTGACAAGCCTGGTCTGCAAGGCCATGGAACATATCATCATGGAACTCATAAACAAAGACATTGGTAATCTCCAAACTCTGGACCCCACCCAGTTTGAGTTTGTAAAATGCAGATCATGTCTCCTAAACCTGATAGACTTCTTTGAAGAAGTCACGAAAGCCATAGATGAGGGTAAGGTGGTTCACACAGCCTATCTAGATCTCACCAAGGCTTTCGACATCATCCCCCACTCTGGAATTATAGATAAACTCACTAAACTAGGTATAAATCCCTATGTCACAAGATGGGTTGCCAAATTGCTCATGGACTGAACCCACACTGTGAAAGTAACAGACTCCAAATCCGACTTAAGACTAGTGACAAGTGGAGTACCACAGGGTTCAGTCCTGGGTCCTCTCCTGTTTGGTATCTATTTCTCTGAAGTATAAGCTAACATAGAAGGTCTTTGACTAACAAAGTTTCAGATTACTGCAAACTAGGGGCCATAATCAAAACTCCTAATGATGTGGACATCCTACAAAAGGGCTTCACTGAGACAGATGCCTGGTGTCAAAGCCATGGCCTGAAGCTCAGTGCCAAAAAGTGCACTGTCATCCCCTTCGGTAAAAACTCTGTACCCATGAACTACCACATAGGTGGTAGTCTACTTAACACTGAAAGTGTGATAAGGGACCTTGGGACACAAGTGGACAGCAGTCTCTCCTTTAATAATCACATCACCACAGTAGTCAGGAAATCCTTCTACATGGCACACCTCATCACAAAAGGTTTCGCATCCAGAAAAAAAGAGGTCATTGTTCCCCTCTACTCTTCACTCATTAGACCTATTATAGAGTACAATGCCCCTTTTGGTATGTATCTCACAAGACATCTAGAACAACTGGAAAGGCCACAGAAATACCTCACAAAGTTACTGGCCTCAAAAAAACTCCAGCTTTACTCCGTCGCATATCGCCTACTCAGAGTTGATCTCTGCCTAACATACAAAGCTATGTCAAACCCAGAGCTGTTGGACATGCTCCACTTAAAGAAATCCCAATCCCTCCAAGCTACACACTGTAGGGACTTAAACCTTGTCATCACAATAAACAGAACATGCTAGAGGGATATATTCCTGTCCCAGAGACTTCCCATGCCCTGGAACAGACTACCTGTCTATGTCAAACAGAGCTCCTCATTAGCACTCTTCAAGAAAAATCTTGATGATCGGATGGGAAATAGGAAATTCACCCCGGGGATCACTTCTGTGGCTCTGCTCAACAGAGGCACAAGAAAATAATTTTCTTGGGTGGCGAAAGCCAGGATACCTTTTTGGCTAGGCTTATATAGGCCCTAGGGCCAATAGCCTAGTACCTACCTATGAACCTATATGTGGAAATACCACACGTTTATTAATAACTGTCATGTTATGGATATTTATATGTGTATGTAGAGATATTTTAAAAAGGACAGAAGTAGATGAGATTAAAGAAGCCTGTTAGCAGACATATTAACATGGAGTAAATTATATGATCAATCCCAGTTGCAAGCCCCCAGTGATCTACCTTCCATAAACTCAAAGTTGCATGGGAGTGTTAAAAGTTTTCTGACAGAATATCTCCCTCTGGTAAACAACTTATATGAAACTGATTGAATTTTGCAATATAGCAAAAGAAATTATAATACAGAGAGATACATTGGAGAAAAAAGATGCATCAGACTTTAATCTCTTTTTAAAAGTTTGGGAAACAAGAAGGGTGTCTCAGTTTGATGTGTCAAATGAGATGTGTGAAATGTTAAATAGCATAAGAAAATGACCAATGATTTGGGATTAGTTGGTGAATATTATTCACAGGTGGTAACTTATCCAGAGTTGTCTTTACTGTCAGGATAAGAACTATGATACCAGTTGCTGGAGGTGTGGAGCTGAAAAACAAACTTGCTAAATATCTTCTGGATCTTGTGTGATAGCTAAGCTTACATGGAAGACTACCTTTCAGGACCTTGGCTATGAGATATCTAGTTAAAGTTCACTAATATCCAGATGAAAACCAGGTAAGTCCCTAAGAATTGCATCAATAAAGATTTGTTAGTATTAATTAGGAAGATTATTCAAGACTGCAGTTTGACATAACAGATGGGATCCTTACACAATGACTGGGTGTGCTGCTGCTGTTTTCAGGGCTGGGACTGGGTAAAGTTATTTTATGCAGGCCAGATCAAGCCTATAGAGAAGTATTAGTCTGAAGAAGGGGTCTACTTTATTTACGCAAAAGCTTAAAACAGCGAATGCATATGCATCGAAACATATGCATCGAAAGTGTGAACCGTTGAAAACTGTGAAAGGAAATCTCCTTAGGTAGAGATTTCCATTTACTTCAATGTAGTGCGATCTCGGGGTTGGTATATTTTAGTAGCGAGGGGTGTAGGGGGTGCAGCCCCCCACGTGGGGGGGTGCAGGGGGGCTTTCCCCCCCCTCCTACAGCTTTTACATGTCATGTTTTTTGTGTAGTTCCATTTTTATTGTGTTTTGATGGTTTCTCGGTTCGATGCATATGGTTCGATGCATATGCATTCGCTGTTTTAAGCTTTCGCATGAATAAAGTAGACCCTGAAGAAAGGAAGTAAATGTGGACTGATCTTGAGAAAGATTATCTTTCTGGTTCTGATCAAAGATATATGTAGCACATATTCTTAGTAAGGTAGTGGTGTCCTTTCACTGTCATTTTCAAACATCAAAAGTGCTACATAGTCTGAATGATAAGGTGACTGACCACTATTGTCACTTGATTGCATCTATCTCTCGCGCTCTTTCTAAATATACATATATACATATATATATATATATATATATATATATATATATATATATATATATATATATATCCTGGACCCCTGTCTAGCAGGGCGACTGACGTGATCCCCGGGGTGAATTTCCTATCTACCATCCAATCATCAAGGTTCCTTTTGAAGAGGGCCAAATAGCACTCTGCTTGACATGTATGGGCAGGCTATTCCAAAGTCTGGGAGTCTCTGGGTCAGGAACCTATCCCTCCAGCATGTTTTGCTCATTGTGATGACAAGGTTTAGATCCCTGGAGTGTGTCTCTCTGAGGGATTGGGATTTCTTTAAGTGTAGCATGTCCAACAGCTTTGGGTTTGACATGGCCTTGTATGTTAAGCAGAGATCGCCTCTTAGTAGACGATATGCGACAGAGTATAGGTGGAGTTTTTTTAGACAGTCAGCATAGTGAGGTATTTCTGCGACCTTTCCAGTTGTTGCAGATGTCTTGAGAGGTACATACCAAACGAGGCACTGTATTCTATAATGGGTCTAATGAGGGATGAGTACAGTGGGACACTGACCTCATATTATATATATATATATATATATATATATATATATATATATATATGTGTGTGTATATATATATATGTATATATATATATATATATATATATATATATATATATATATATATATGGTTCCAATTCATATGATCGAAAGCTCATCATAACATCTAAATTCAAAGCAGCGAGACCAAATGATCGAAAATCCAAAACATCTAAAACTCATACATCGAATCACAAAACAATGAAAACTACAAAGCAACTATAAATTGCAGAGGTTTAACTATGTTTAAGCAGGAGGGCAAGCCCCCCTGCACCCCCTCACACACCCCCATAAATTAAATATACCAACTCTGAGGTCGCACTAGAGTGGGGTTAGGAAATTAACTTTTTCCCCCACTGTAGTGCGACTTAGGAGTTGGTATATTTAATATCTGAGGGTTGAAGTGCAGGGGCTTACTAAACATAGTTAAACCTCTGCAGGATGTTATTTATAGTTGCTTTGTAGTTTCAATAATTTCAGATTTTTAGATGTTGTGGTTTAGGTGTTATGAATTTAGATGTTATGTTTTTTCGATGTTTTCAACCAGAACCATATATATAGATATATATATATATATATATATATATATATATATATATATATGTATATATATATAAAACCAGAACCATATATATATATATATATATATATATAAAACCAGAACTATATATATATATATATATATATATATATATATATAAAACCAGAACCATATATATATATATATCTATATATATCTATATCTATATCTATATATATATATATATATATATATATATATATATATATATATATATAAATAAATAAATATATCTATATATATATATATATTTAGAGAGAGAAAGAGACATAGAGGGACAAAATGTAATGTGTAAATCTCTTAGGGGGAGTGTCTGTTAAAATAATCATCACAACTTTTTTGATAATTTTTGAGTTCTTTACATTTAAGGTTTGTCTTACTGAAGGGACATGGTTTAGGGAACAAATTGTATGTTAATATGAGCTACATTTTTTTATATCATGAATGATATGAAAATACAACAGACATTTGGCTTGCAGAATCATTACATAATTATTACAGTTTAACAGCGCAGATACTGCAAATGTTATTAGCGCTGTTACACAAGTTTTCTTTTTTTTTCCTTCAGTGGGCAAATACAAAATGCATGCAGTCATAATTATACTCTACAATAATTACTGAACTAAAATCAGCATTTTTGTTTAGGAAGTGAAACTCAGCAGGAGTTATGAATTCATCATCATCAGCCCCCTTTTTCCCCATTTTTCTACATGGTGGTCAGGGTATTGTGCTAACTGTTGCCAACTCTCACAATTCAGTGCCACACTCCTCCCTTCTTCAACACTTATGCCAGACTGTCACAGATCTTCTTTCACACAATCTATCCACCTCTTTGCTGGACGCCCTCGTTTCCTCTTACCTTCTTCCTGTCTGTCCCAAATCTTCCTCAACAGATTGTCTTCTGCTTTTCTACACATGTGCCCAAACCACCGTAATCTGTTCTCTTTGATCTTTTCTGTAATTGGAGCTACTTTGGCTTCTGCTTTTATGTCCTCATTTCTTCGTCTGTCCCACATTGTGTATCCTACCAACTTTCTCAGGCATTTCATTTCCATCACCTCTAGCTTATTCAACTGTTCTGCCTTTACTGCCCAGGTTTCTGTACCATACAGTAGTACTGGTCATACCGCTGTCTTGTACACCATACTTTTAATCTTCTTTGGCATTCTTCTGTCATAGACTACACCTGATAATCTATGCCATTTGGCTGCAGCCACTCTGATTCTAGATTTGGCCTCTTCATTCAGACTACCCTTCTCCTCAACCACCCCTCCCAAATACTTGAAGCTGTTTACCTGTTCCACTGTCTTCCCTTCTATCTCTATTCCCAACTTATTCTGATTTCCTCAATTTGCTTCCATTACCACCATCTTATCTGTGGTTAGTTTCATCGCATGTGCCTTCAGATTTGCATTCCATTCTCCTATCCTTTGCTGA